>NW_023994520.1:0-217500 GCF_015586225.1 Lucilia sericata | reverse complement strand
TTTAAAACCAAATGTAATATGGATTGCAGTCTTGCAGATCGACGACAACCAAATTCTTCTTCGTCAACTACAGCAACAACGACAGATTATACAGCTACTCCAGCAACAGCCGCAATAAATCGTCCTCAGCATCAATATTCAATAAATCAAACGCCTTCTATATTAAAATATCAACATCAAACGGCGGTACAATCTTTAGACGAAACGGTGAGTTAAAAAAAACACATTTAATTTGTTTATTTAAAAATTTTCATTTTTAAATTACTTATCTAAAGTTTCTCTATACCTTTGGTATGTACCTATGTGTTTCATTTCTTTTGAATTTATTTATGTTTAGGGTTATTTACTTTTCTTGTTATTCTCCAACAAAATGTAAATAATTTCACCAATTGGTTTTTAAATTTGAAAAAAAATTTCATTAAAATCTTTATTTTCTTTGGTAAAAGAAATTAATTTTTTCTTTGTTTATTTCCCTTATTGCTGTAAAAACTTCATCATATACTATAGCCATCTCTTTTACTCTTGTTCTCATCTCCTTAACAGTCTCTTAATAAAACAGTTTTCATTTGTTTGTTGTTGTTGTTGTTTTTCTTCATCTTCCCAGCATTTGTTTACTTTTTTTCTACTTGGTTTGTTTATTTTACCGTAATATGCAAGTGTCACTTTTGTTGTTTTTTCTTATAACCAAGCAGGGTTGCCAGTTTGTATGTTTTCAATCAATACAAAATTGTTACTTTTAACCCTGCTTTATGAATTAATCTTAAAATTTAACCTTTAACCCTTAAAAATTTTAATTTTTAACCTTAAAAAAACAGGTAGCTTTATATCATGACTCATCTTTTAAGAAACTGTTGCTTTTATTTGTCTAATAAGGGTGTTTTATTCAACAAATCTTTCAATTGTTTGTTTACTTTCAAGAAAATCTTAAATTTCTTTTAGTATACGAATTTTTTGAGATGACTCATGTTGGTTATTTATTTTGGCAAATGTTTCTTTATTTCACTGCAGTGTTAAGGGTTTTTTTTTTTGCAAAAAATCTGCTACAAAACAGACATATTTTGTATATACGCTTCCTGTTTGTGTAGACAGACAGGTTGTTTTCGAATTTAGGTAAAAATCTTTTTTATTCATTCATGCTGTTTGGCAATTGTTTGGCTATTATAAGAAAACTCTTTTTTAGGTCTTTGAATAAGGGGACTTAAAGATGTCTTAATGTCAATAATCTTTAAAACACCTTGCAGTTTGTATAAATTCAGCAGTTAAAGATCCTATTAGAAGATTAAGACTTTCCATTTACTCTTATATCTTAGAGATAGAATTGATCCTAAATTGAATAAGAATTCAAACAAAAATAATCTTAGAACTGAAGTATAATAGAAGTAGACATTATCTTGAACTTATGCACATTGGCGCAGAGTAGACATGGAAGTAGCCAAGGAGTATTACGGTTTGTGTTTTAAAAACGAACCACGCAATTGCTCCAGGGCGGCCTTAAATAGTTGATCCAAAACTAAACTAAAATTTAATAATTAATGAACTTAAAGTGTCATGGAATGTAAGTCTAGACTAAGCTATAACTACACTCCAGGTAGCTGACAACAACTACTCTTCTAAGCGGCCTTAATCGGCATTCTTAAGAAATCTAATCGAAGATTACCATCTTTCTCTATTGACATTTTCCTTTATTTCATGTTTTAATAACTAATTAATAAACCCTCATTTATAAGTAACTATAACACAAAATAAAACCAGTTTCTAAGAAACGATTTCTTTCTTCTAGTTCCCTTTAAAGAAAATAAAAAACGTGACTTAAAAATCTGGTATATAAATACATTTTTAATATAAATTGATTAACAAAATTTTTCTGAGATTTTCTTTACCTATTAAATTATTACAACAAATATTGGGGAGTTAAAAAAAAAAAAATCAATGATTTTTAAGAAATTATCTACAATTACCATCAACACTTTGTTAAAGAATTGAAATATTTCTAGTATTTTTTTCAGTATAGAGTTTGACAGCTCTTATAGTATGAGCGTGCAGTAACGCACTTGAGAGAAAGAAAAGTCATAACAATTTGTAACACTAAATACTTAAATAAATATCGTGTAAATTGTATTATAAAAAGTAATACTTTAATGTAATTGTTGGTTTTTTGCTGCTGCTGCTGCCCTGATGTTATGACTATTAACTAGAAAATGTAAATGTTCCTATATAAATGATAAAGGGAACATGTAATGAAATATTGGTGAGGGGAGAAAGTAGTTTACGAGAGGAAGATCGAAAACTAAAAAAGAATTGAAGCAGAGCTGAATTAGTATTGATCTAAATTTAAACAAGAATTGATTAAGGATTTGTTAGGATTGTTTCTCAACTGAAGTGCAATTCATAGAGAGTTCAAGTAGAAATGTTCGCGAGCTGAAATTGAATTGTTTCAGAAATGAAGTAGAATTTATCTAGAACTTAAGAAGATTCGTTCTAGAGCAGAAGTAGATTTGTTCAAGAATTGAAGAAGAATTATTTCAAAGTATAAGAATTAATGCAGAACTAATATAGAATCGTTCCAGAACTAAATTAGATTCGTTCTAGAATATAAGTAGGATTGTTCAAGAACTGAAGAAAAATTATTCCACAACTGAAGCAGAATTGATACAGTACTGAAATAGGATCGTTCCAGAACTAAATTAGAATTGTTCGAGAATTGAAATAGATTCGTTCCAGAATAGAAGTAGAATTTTTCAAGAACTGAAGTGGAATTGTTTCAAAACTGATCCAGAATTGATACAGAACTGAATAAAAAGTGTTCCAAAACTGAATTAGAATTGTTCGAGAACTGAAGTAGAATCGTTCTAGAATAGAAGTTAAAGAAGAAGATTATTCCACAACTGAATTAGAATTGTACAACAATGAAATTGAATTGTTTCACAATTGAAACTGAAATAGAATCGTTCCAGAACTGATTAGTTCTAGAACTGAAGTTGAATTGTTCTAGAAATGAAGTAGCATTTATTGCCTTTCTCCGTTTGACCCCCAACCAATAGTTAAAGTCAAAAAGTAAAGACTTGATAAATAAGTTGAGAAAACAGAGTAACCGCTTGAACGTGTTAAACTCACAACTCAATACATTTAACAAGTTAAACTTTTGATGGTTTACGTTGTATTGGCCATTTTAAACAAAATAAGTATATAAAACATTCATGGAGGGAATGAATATATTAAATACAGTGAATGGATGGATGGATCATCGTCAACCAAACTACAAAACAAAAAAATCTATAAAATACGTGACTTTTTTGTTTAAAACTTGTGAGTTTCAAAAAAACAAAGTTAATTTTAAAAAGAAATAAAAAGAAAAATTTGTACGCTAAAGTCTAAACTTTAGACTCTAAAGCAAAACCGTAGCTGTTATAAGCCACACAAAAAACACAATAAACGTAATGCAATAGTCTTTCTAAATCCTTTACTTTTCAAAATAACTCCTACATAGTGTTATCTCTGGGCTATTGTTTTCAATTTTAAAAATTTCTATTGTTTTAAAAACGTTTTTGTGAAAAAATATGCAACAGCTGCTATTGCTGCTGGTGTTTATTTGTCTCTACGTGTGTATGAGGTTAATTATTGAGACAACAAATGGTTTCAAGGTTAGTTAAAGTCCATATTAAACTCAAACAGCTATTAAAGGACTTTAAACACGTTCTGTGTTCTGCGTTTCATTCAACTAACTAGGCGTGTAAATAGCTGGGAAATTTTAAATTTTTCTTTAACAAATCAAAGGAGTTTCCCTTATTATCAAAAAATATGAAGATTTCCTTTCATAATGAAACAGGAAAATTGACATTTTCTTTAAGTGCTAAAAGGGAAAAAAGTCATGTGGCGATTTCTTGTTGAAGATTTTTAAAAGATTAACAAAATCTCAAGCTATTACGAAAGGTGTGAGGAGTAATTTCTTTAAACTCCAGCTAGGAAGTAATAAATGTTTAAACATTCTTTACGGAAAAGACAGTTAAAAGTAAAACTGTTTGATATAACTAAAGAATCACACTGAGATTTTCTTAAATATATGTTTAAGGTTGACAAATTTAAAGCATTATCTCCTTGAAAGAGATATAACTTAATTGCTTGCATTTAAAATAAGAGGAACACCTAAAGAGCTCTTTAAATGTGAACAGCTTAAAGAGATGGAACTCTAATAATCCAGAACTTTATCTCAGTTCCGTTAATGTTTTAAAGAAATAGAAGTAGAATTTATCCAGAACCAGAATTGAGCAGAAATTGATCCAGAATTGGAGAGGAAGTGTTCCAGAACTAAACAAGAATTGTTCTAGAACTGAAGTAAATTTCTTCCAAGACTGAAAAAGAATTATTCCACCACCGTAGAAATAAACTAGAATTAATCTCCAATTAAAAAAAAAATTGATCTAGAACTGATGTTGAATTGTTCCAGAACTGAAGTTGAATTGTTCCAGAACTGAACGAGAATTGATCTTCTACAGCAGAATTATTTTAAAACTTAAGTAAAATTGGTCTAGAACTGAAGTAGAGTTGTTCTAGAACTGAAGTTGATTTGTTCCAGAATTGAAGAAAAATTGTTGCAGAACTGAACTAGAATTATTCGCGTACTGAACTAAAATGATAGAGAACTGAAGAAGATTAATTCCAGAACTGAACTAGAATTGTTCTAGAACTTAAGTAGAATTGTTTCTGAACTGAAGTAGAATTGTTCCAAAATTGAAGTGGAAATGTTCAAGATCTGAAATAAACTAGAATTGAACTTCTAACTACAATTGAACTTCTTCAGATTCTTCTTCAGAATTCTTTCTCCATTGAACTAAAATTTATCTAGAAATGTAGTAGAATTGTTCCAGAAGTGATCTAGAACTGAAGTAGAAATGTTCTAGATATTAAGTAGAACATTATTCCTGGAATGAACTAGAATTTATTCTAGAACTTAAGTAGAATTGCTTCTGAACTGAAGTAGAATTGTTCCAAAATTTAAGTGGAAATGTTCAAGATCTGAAATAAACTAGAATTGAACTTCTAACTACAATTGAACTTCTTCAGAATTCTTTCTCAATTGAACTAAAATTGATCTAGAAATGAAGTAGAATTGTTCCAGAATTGATCTAGAATTAAGGAAGAAATGTTCTAGATATTAAGTAGAACATTATTCCTGGAATGAACTAGAATTTATTCTAGAACTTAAGTAGAATTATTCTAGAACTAAAGTTTAATGATTCTAAAACTGAAGTGGAATTGTTTCTGGCGCAGAATTGCTTCAGAACCGACACTGTTCCTTAATTTCCCTCAATACCTCTTAAAGTTTCTAATAAAAGGTCAAGTACTTTAACTAAAAAACTCTTCAAAATAATTCCTTAATTTAAAAATATATTAAGTACGTTGTAATACCTTGTATTATCTTTTCCTCTAACTATTCTAAACACCATTTTGGCATTACACTTCCGTTTTCTATCAGTTTTTTGTTTTTTTCTTTATTTTATCGGTAATTTCAAATAGTATTTCAACACTTTAGAAAAAAAAAACTCATGTGTGTAGTCATAATATTTTACATTTTTTTTGTAAATTTCAATTGTTTTTCTATTACATGTCATTTGCTTCTTTCATAGAAAAACAGTAAAAACGCCATATGTCACATATGTTTTGACATTAATTTATGTAGACGCCAGTTTTAACATATACCGCTCTCTTTTAAGCTTTCTGCAGCAGAGGTAGAGAGATTGAAAAAAATATACTATAACGTTAACGTTGAAGTCGACGTTTTAAAAGACTGTGTAAAGGGGGGCCTCTGCTTTGCTAAAAATCCAGTATTGCCTACTAAATAAACACTGTTGCTGTTGTTGTTATTATTAAATAATAAACTCTCCTGGTACTCGTTATTATTCGGGTACTTACTTAATTTTAATAGTCGTGATGTGTTTTTTACTTCGTTTTTCTTTAATACTAAAGTGAGAGTACACATGTTTGCCTTTACATTTGTCAGTCTGTTCCTCTGTTCGAACAATGACATTTTTTTTGTTCAGTTGTTCCCCAGCAACTAACTATTTATTATTGGGAAATACAAAACTAAAAAGGATTAAAGTAAAATATCAAAAAGAAGAATTTTTGCACATCATCATCAGGCAGTCATGCCCCGGCTAATATGATACATTCCTTTAAGGCAATTCTTTTTTCCCAGTTGTTGCACTTTTTTATTCGATCTTGATATCTTGTTGTAGGTAACGTGTTGGAGTTTTTTCTATTTTTGCCATTTGCCAGTGAATAGAAAGAAAACTATTTTTGTTTTAAGCCCAAGAAAAAAGAACATGCACATTTTTTCTTTCCTCCTTTACACATTTTATTTTCTAAATGCACATTTTTTCTGGTAATGGGGGAAGTTTCCTCTCTCTATCTCTGTTTGAGTTTTTCCTTTACTCGCTCTTCATTTAACATTTTTATAAAGGCCATATTTGCCATATTAAGTGTTGTCAATTTGACGTGTTTCCCATCAAATCTAACAGGAGGTCTTAACCAGCTATAGTCTTGTTTACAGTCTAGTCTATAGTCTAGTCTATAGTTTAGTCTATAGTTTAGTCTATAGTCTAGTCTATAGTCTAGTCTATAGTCTAGTCTATAGTCTAGTCTACAGTCTAGTCTATAGTCTATAGTCTAGTCTACAGTCTAGTCTATAGTCTAGTCTATAGTCTAGTCTATAGTCTAGTCTATAGTCTAGTCTATAGTCTAGTCTATAGTCTACTCTATAGTCTACTCTATAGTCTAGTCTATAGTCTAGTCTATAGTCTAGTCTATAGTCTAGTCTATAGTTTAGTCTATAGTCTAGTCTATAGTCTAGTCTATAGTCTAGTCTATAGTCTAGTCTATAGTCTAGTCTATAGTCTAGTCTATAGTCTAGTCTATAGTCTAGTCTATAGTCTAGTCTATAGTCTAGTCTATAGTCTAGTCTATAGTCTAGTCTATAGTCTAGTCTATAGTCTAGTCTATAGTCTAGTCTATAGTCTAGTCTATAGTCTAGTCTATAGTCTAGTCTATAGTCTAGTCTATAGTCTAGTCTATAGTCTAGTCTATAGTCTAGTCTATAGTCTAGTCTATAGTCTAGTCTATAGTCTAGTCTATAGTCTAGTCTATAGTCTAGTCTATAGTCTAGTCTATAGTCTAGTCTATAGTCTAGTCTATAGTCTAGTCTATAGTCTAGTCTATAGTCTAGTCTATAGTCTAGTCTATAGTCTAGTCTATAGTCTAGTCTATAGTCTAGTCTATAGTCTAGTCTATAGTCTAGTCTATAGTCTAGTCTATAGTCTAGTCTATAGTCTAGTCTATAGTCTAGTCTATAGTCTAGTCTATAGTCTAGTCTATAGTCTAGTCTATAGTCTAGTCTATAGTCTAGTCTATAGTCTAGTCTATAGTCTAGTCTATAGTCTAGTCTATAGTCTAGTCTATAGTCTAGTCTATAGTCTAGTCTATAGTCTAGTCTATAGTCTAGTCTATAGTCTAGTCTATAGTCTAGTCTATAGTCTAGTCTATAGTCTAGTCTATAGTCTAGTCTATAGTCTAGTCTATAGTCTAGTCTATAGTCTAGTCTATAGTCTAGTCTATAGTCTAGTCTATAGTCTAGTCTATAGTCTAGTCTATAGTCTAGTCTATAGTCTAGTCTATAGTCTAGTCTATAGTCTAGTCTATAGTCTAGTCTATAGTCTAGTCTATAGTCTAGTCTATAGTCTAGTCTATAGTCTAGTCTATAGTCTAGTCTATAGTCTAGTCTATAGTCTAGTCTATAGTCTAATCTATAGTCTAGTCTATAGTCTAGTCTATAGTCTAGTCTATAGTCTAGTCTATAGTCTAGTCTATAGTCTAGTCTATAGTCTAGTCTATAGTCTAGTCTATAGTCTAGTCTATAGTCTAGTCTATAGTCTAGTCTATAGTCTAGTCTATAGTCTAGTCTATAGTCTAGTCTATAGTCTAGTCTATAGTCTAGTCTATAGTCTAGTCTATAGTCTAGTCTATAGTCTAGTCTATAGTCTAGTCTATAGTCTAGTCTATAGTCTAGTCTATAGTCGAGTCTATAGTCTATTCTATAGTCTAGTCTATAGTCTAGTCTATAGTCTAGTCTATAGTCTAGTCTAGTCTATAGTCTAGTCTATAGTCTAGTCTATAGTCTAGTCTATAGTCTAGTCTATAGTCTAGTCTATAGTCTAGTCTATAGTCTAGTCTATAGTCTAGTCTATAGTCTAGTCTATAGTCTAGTCTATAGTCTAGTCTATAGTCTAGTCTATAGTCTAGTCTATAGTCTAGTCTATAGTCTAGTCTATAGTCTAGTCTACAGTCTAGTCTATAGTCTAGTCTATAGTCTAGTCTATAGTCTAGTCTATAGTCTAGTCTATAGTCTAGTCTATAGTCTAGTCTATAGTCTAGTCTATAGTCTAGTCTATAGTCTAGTCTAGTCTAGTCTATAGTCTAGTCTATAGTCTAGTCTATAATCTAGTCTATAGTCTAGTCTATAGTCTAGTCTCTAGTCTAGTCTATAGTCGAGTCTATAGTCTAGTCTATAGTCTAGTCTATAGTCTAGTCTATAGTCTAGTCTATAGTCTAGTCTATAGTCTAGTCTATAGTCTAGTCTATAGTCTAGTCTATAGTCTAGTCTATAGTCTAGTCTATAGTCTAGTCTATAGTCTAGTCTATAGTATAGTCTATAGTCTAGTCTATAGTCTAGTCTATAGTCTAGTCTATAGTCTAGTCTATAGTCTAGTCTATAGTCTAGTCTATAGTCTAGTCTATAGTCTAGTCTATAGTCTAGTCTATAGTCTAGTCTATAGTCTAGTCTACAGTCTAGTCTATAGTCTAGTCTATAGTCTAGTCTATAGTCTAGTCTATAGTTTAGTCTATAGTCTAGTCTATAGTCTAGTCTATAGTCTAGTCTATAGTCTAGTCTATAGTCTAGTCTATAGTCTAGTCTATAGTCTAGTCTTTAGTCTAGTCTATGGTCTAGTCTATAGTCTAGCCTGTAGTCTAGTCTATAGTCTAATCTATAGTCTATAATGTAGTCTATAGTCTTGTCTATAGTCTATAGTCTGGTCTAAAGTCTGGCCTATATTCTGGTCTTAGTTTGCAAAACCCTAAATCTAACGGTTTCCAGTGGTATTTGTAATTGAATGTTAAATAGCTCTAAATATTTGTAGATAAACACTTGAAACTAATTTTTGTAATAAATTCACTATCTGGCAACTCTTTTAAAGTACTGTTGGCTGCTGTTTTGCTCTTGTTTACATTCTTTGTTTTGGTTAACAGACATTACTCTCTTGTCATGACAAATGTTAACAAAGTGATAATTTGCAGTTATTTCTAAAGATAAGTTGTAGTTTATTGAACAATTTTAAAGAAAATTTATTAATTTTTAAGAAAAATTTTCATAAATTTTAAAGAAAGTTGTGTTAATTGTATAAAAAGCTGATTATTCTTTATTTTTGTTTTTCTCTCTCTTATGATTTGCAAATACTTTTTTCTCCGTATTTTGCTGTTGCTCTCCTACTGTTAAATGTACTCTTTAGTAATTGTTTTAGTGTTGTTGTTGTTTTTTTTTGTGTGTGTGTTTCTGTTTCTTATTTTTTTTGGGGGGTATTGACTAGAGTACTTGCGCACTCAGACGTCATACATAAACTCGACTTCGTCGTACGCGTGACGTTATAATAAAATTTTTCGGTTGTTCTCGTTCGTGTTTCATTTTAATAATTAATACATTTTTATAATAAATTTATAAAAAAACAGAAACAAAAGTTTATACAAAAAGTTTTAATTTAAAGTTATAAAAGAATTTAAACAAATATTAAACCAGGATTAAATTTGACGAAATTGTTAAACGAAACAATAGCAAAAAGTTTGTTTTAATCAAAGTTTTGAAAAAAATATATAAATTTAATTTTTTTTAAAAACAAAAGTGGAAAAGACTACAAGTTTAATAAACTTTTTAAACATTTTCATTAATTTCTTTAATTTTATTACGTTTTTTCCTCTAAACTTAATGAAAATCCCATTAAATTAAAGAAAAAAAACAACAACAATTACTACTACACAGTGTGTTAGTTAAATGTCTGTACATCTAACAATTTGTTGTTGTTGCTTTCAATATTATGCTTGCCTGCTAAAGGGGAAGTTAATATGTATGGAGTAAAAAATTAGTAGTAGAGAGACGTCAAGAGTGTAAACATTTACGTTTGTATGCAAGTGTGTTAATGTTTTTGTATACATATGTTTGTCAGTCGCAAGCAGTGTTAGCAAAGTGGCGGCATGAGTCTTCTATTAAGTGATTTTTTTACTACGTTTTTTATTCTGGCATAAATTAATAAATTAAACTGAAAAACGGAAATATTTAAATAAATTTAATTAATTACTTTATAAAAGTTAAATAAATGAAATAAATTAATAGTTTTTAATATAATTAAGTTAAATTTATAAGATTTACTTAAAATAAAGTGCCTTTTCAAGAAGAAAAATTGCAATAAATCTAAAAATTTTGATAAAAAATTAAAAAAAATTCTAAAAGAAACAACAAATTTAACAAAATTTTGAGAACTTTTACCAACTAAAACTATTTTAATACAAAAACAACCTCTTTTACACAAATTTCAAAGGAAAAATCAATGAAATTGTAAAACATTTCAATATATTGTTGGATTTCTTTCTATATAATCTAACTTTTTAAGGATTTTTTACATACTGTAAGTAGAAATTTATAATATTTATTATAATTTCCTTTATGTTAGCTAAGTTTTTAACTAAAACTTTAAAATTGCCCAAAATTTATTATATTTCTTCGAACTTTATGAAGTTTTACAAGTTTATTACATATTTTTTATTTAATAAGGTGACCAGTTAAGTTTTTTACCTAACAAACCAGTTTTTTTTTAATATTTATAAAAAATATAAAACAAAATTAAGTTATTACAACTAAAATATAAAAATAATTACAACATCTCTTTAAATTTGCTCAAAATTTAAACAATTTTATATCATTGCTTAAAAAGCACTTAAAAATTTGCAAATCTTGCAAAAAATTAAAAGAAAAGCTAGTTTTTTATATAAAAACTTGAAAAATATTTAAAAATCATTTGGTAATTTTGTACAAATAGCAAATTATAAGAAAAATTTACAGTAAATATGAAAATATAACAAAAAATTTTTACTTTTGCCTTGAAAAGTAACCGCTTTCGAAATTAATCGTTACTTGTCAAAAACTATGTAATATTAATCAGTTTATAATAATGTAACTAAATCTATTAAAATATTGCAATTTTAAGCAATTTTTAAACGAGTAACCGTTTAAATTTCTATGAATTTGCAGGTTTTTTAATGACATTTTTGCATCCTATTAATTAATTTTAATTCTAAACCATAACTCCATAGTTTTCTCTTTCAATTTGCTTTAATTACAAAAAAGTAACCGTTTTGAAAATTTATGGTTACTTGACAAAAACTATGTATTTCTGTTTAGTATTTCATAATATAATAAAATTCATTAAACATTTTTAAATTAAAACAATTTTTAAATGAGTAGCCGTTTAAATTTCTATAAATTTGCAGCTTTTTTAATAAAATTTTGGCATAACATTTATTAAATTTCATTTTTAAACACAACTCCCTAGTTTTTTCCTCCAATTTTCTTCAATTACAAAAAAGTAACCAATTTGCAAATTTATGGTTATTTGTCAAAAACTATGTAATTCTGTTAAGTATTTCAATATATAAAAACATTTATTAAAGTATTTACATTTTAAAAATTTGTTTACACGAGTAACCGTTTGAAATTCCATGAATTTGCAGCTTTTTTAATGGAATTTTTGCATTATATTCATTAAATTTATTTTTTAAACATAATTGCATAGTTTTTTCCTCAAATTTTCTTCAATTACCAAAAAGTAACCACTTTGTAAATTTATAAATACTTGTCAAAAACTAAATAATTTTGTTAAATATTTCATAATTTAATAAAATCTATTGAAAATTTTAAAATTTAAGCAATTTTTTACACGAGTAACCGTTTAAATTTCAAGGAATTGTTCCCTACAATTTTGATTTCCTGTTAAAATGAACTGAAAAAATTAAAACCACAGATTTCTTTTTTTTAACGCCTACTTTGAAGTTGTTGTGTTTTTCCTTTTAGTTTATTTTTTTACTTTGTTGTCTAGGTTTGTTTTTGTTAGCTTTTTTTTTCGCTTTTCCTATAAACAGGAATTTGTTGTTGCTGTTGTTTTTTGCAGTAGTGTTGTTGCATAAATTTCCTTTTAAACACATCCATGTTGTGCTATGTGTGTAAAATGTATAGAAATTCTCATTAACTTGCTGGATCACGTATTTTAAATATTTGCCCAATAAGCTATTTTTTCTGCTAGCTGCCTCCGCTGCTGCTGCAGTCATTATTTTTTTCGTTTGTTTTCAGTTTAAAATGATTTTACAATGTAAACAAAGAACAACAAAAAAATAAAGTAAAGCACACATGTCTTCTAAAGCATACAGTCATAAAAAATAATTAGTAATTAAAACATATTAAGATTAAAAGATAAATTACCACGCATTACCCTTTAAATCAAAACACACATTTACTACTTTTTATATTTTCACTCTATGTACTTTTTATTCCATAATTACAACTCTGGCAGCTTTAAAATAAGGAATAATTGGCAACTCCTTACTTTTTCTTTGTGTTTTGTTTACATTTTGTGTACAACCGTTATTTGCAATAGAGAGAGTGTTGCCTACTCACTCTTGTAAGTTAGTTTTGTTTACATTTTGTAATTAACCGTTATTTAAGTAGGAGTAAGTGTTGTTTTGTTTAGCATTTTGTATTGTGTTTAGGGAAAACAAGTCAAGAGTGTGGTTAATCAGTTAAAAATTAAGCGATTTTTAGCATAAAAATGAAAATTAAAAGAAAAATGAAGGAACATTTTACATATTTTCAGTAATTTTAAGCTAAAATAAGAGAATTAGAAAAAAAATTATTAAAACTACTAGATTTTTTTCAAAATTTTAAAATTTTCACAAATTTTCTTTAAATTCAAAAAAGTAACAACTTTGCAAATTGTCCTTTACTTGTAAAAATCTTTTCAATTTTGTTTAGTATTTCTTAAAATACTAATACCAATTAAACTTTTAACATTTTAGCATTTTTTACATGAGTAACCTTTTGAAATAGCCGCTTTTCTAATTACATTTTTTCATAATGTCCTTTAAATTTAATTTGCAAACATAAATCCTTCGTTTTTCCTCATTTTTTCTTCAATTACAAAAAAGTAACCACTTTGAAAATTACTCGTTACTTGTCAAAAACTATGTAGTTTTGATACGATTACAATAATATCATGAAATATATTAGAATTTTTCAACATTAAGAATTTTTTACACGAGTAACCGTTTGAATTTTCTTGAAATTGCCGCTTTTCTAATAACTTTTTTGCATAATATTCTTTAAATTTTATTTCCAAACATAAAGCCATCGTTTTTTCCTCATATTTTCTTCAATTACAAAAAAGTAACCACTTTGAAAATTACTCGTTACTTGTCTAAAACTAAGTAATTTTGATGAGAATTTTATACAGTTTGATTTTAATTGTTTTTAATTACTTAAACATACATTTCCATAAAAAAGACTATCCATCACTTACAAAGTGAGTCAGTCACCCAAACATAATGACAGTCAAACATCTAATCTGCTGGTTTAAGCATTTACGTCTTTAAAATACTATTTTTGTCAATCTTGTTTATTTAATTTTGTTAAAATTTTTTTTTCTCTTCTCTTGTAATGTTCTATTAGTTTTTGGGGAAAATTTTCCAAAAACTAACTAAAAACATGCCATTTACTTATCATTCCCTTATATTGCATGTTTGAAATGTTTCTTTTTTTCTGTCTGTCCGTCTGTCAAAAAAACAGCAAGCGCGCCCTTTTTCTTTGTTGTTTTTGTACAAAACCTCAATTTTATTTCTAGTTGGTACATTTTTTTTTCGTTTTTTTTTGTTGTATTTACAACAAAAAAAGAAAACAAACAATATGTTCCCATTTTTGTTTTTTCTTTTCTAAATCGACCATAATTTTGCGTTTCTCCCACTCAAATACATTAATTTTGTGTAATTTTTTTTTTCGTATAAACAATTCGTTCCATTTAACAAAATTTCAAAGTTAGATAGAAGAATTTTTTAGAATGTGGTTTTAATAGAAAAGAAAAAATAAAATAAACTATAAAAATACCATAAAATTTTAGAAATTTTTAAAGAGATTTAAAAATTTTCTTTAGAAAACTGAAAATTCAAAGAAATTTAAACGGTTACTCTTTTAAAAAATGCTTCAAATTTTAAAAATTTTCATAATTTTTATTGAATTTTAGTTTACCAATCAAAATTACATAGTTTTTGTTAAGTAACCATTAATTTGCAAAGTGGTTACTTATTTGTAATTGAAGTAAATTTGAGGAAAAAACTAGGGATTTGTGTTTGAAAATGAAATTTAAGGAATATAATGGAAAATTTTCACTAGAAAAGTTGCTAGTTCAGGGAAATTTAAACGGTCACTCGTTTTAAAAACATTTAAAACTTAAAATTTTCAATAAATTTTGATATAATATTAAATTCTAAATGAAATTTCTTAGTTTTTGTTAAGTAACGATTAATTTGGAAAGTGGTTACTTATTTGTAATTGAAGTAAATTTGAGGAAAAAACTAGGGATTTGTGTTTGAAAATGAAATTTAGGGAATATGATGGAAAAATTTCACTAGAAAAGTTGCTAGTTCAGGGAAATTTAAACGGTTACTCGTTTAAAAAATGTTTAATACTAACATTTTTTATTAAATTTTATTATATTATTGAATTTTAAACGAATTTATATAGTTTTTGTTAAGTAACCATTAATTTGCAAAGTGGTTACTTTTTCGTAATTGATGAAAATTTGAGGAAAAAACTAGTGATTTGTGTTTGGAAATGAAATTTAGGGAATATTATGCAAAAATTTCTAAAGAAAAGTTGCTAATTCAGAGAAATTTAAACGGTTACTCGTTTAAAATTGGCTAATAACATAAAATTTTCAATGTAATTTGTTATAATATTGCATTCTAAACGAAATTATATAGTTTTCATTTAGTAACGATTAATTTGAGAAGTGGTTACTTTTTACAAATTTTCAAAAAAATTTAAAAAATCTTTGGAAATTTAATTAAAATTGAAATTTAAAGTGAATGGCATAAAAATTTGTAATAAAAACAGAATTTGAAAGTTTACTCTTTTAAATTTTTTTGGAATTGAATATTTTTAATGAATTTTATAGATTTTAGCAATTTTCTTCTTTCCTAAAGGAAATAAAATAATATTAGTTCAATAATCACCATATGTTTTTAAATATTGTTTTTTTTTGGTTCAATTTTTGTCAATAGTTTTCAAAAATATGCCCGGTAATTGTGCAAAAGAAAACATTTTAAGGAATTCAACGGAAATCTCTTGCTTCCGTTTCTTCTTAATGTTTAAGTGCATTTTTTTCGTGAACATTTCATAAACGAATTGTTTTTCAAGTAGTTATTGCTTTTGTACAGAGTATAACAAAAAAAAAAATATGTATTGAAATGTGTCTCATGAGATTACCATAATACAATTGCTAAACTAAAAAACCAGACAGACGGAAAGAAATATTTTAAATGAATCATTTAAATTGTGTTGAGTAAATATTGAAAAACTACACTCACACACATAGACACCCCGACAGACATACCGCAATATGTTGCTTTCAATAGAACATTCTAAAGGAAATTTAGGGCAATTGTAGAAAAAATATGTAGAATTTTATATTAAACATGTAAAAAGATTAGATAAAGATTGTAATAAATCCCTTTTAATCTAAGAAATTTAGAAAATAAATCTTTAACAAAATAATTTATCAAAATTTGGAAAAATTTTTTCAAAAATTAAACTCATTATTCATGATTTGTTTAAAAATTTCTTAAATGTCTTACAACTTAATCAAAATTTATCATTTTCCATCAAAGTGTGAATGTATTTTTCTTATTATTTTGTATAATTTTTTTCTTCTAAACAATCTTTTAAAATATTCTTTCTAAATTCACGTGTTGTTATATAATAAATTATAATTGACTTCTTCATTTTACAATTACATTTAAAACTAACAAAAATTTTACCTCAATCTGTCACTCATCATAGCGTAAAAACACACAATTATTTATAAAAAAAAACTGGTTTTTTGAAATCCCAAAAAACAGCAAAAATACAAGTTTATATAAATGTTTATATAATAACTTATTTCTTTAATTATAGCGAAAAAAATCATTTAAAACTAGTAAATATTTGATAAATTAAACAATTTGTAGGAAAAAACGACTTATTTGCTTGCTACTTTTAAATAAAGAAGTTAAAAAAACACGCTATAATACAACACTGTTTGCTAATGTTTACATTTGTAAAGAAACCGTTATTTGAAGTAAAGAAAGTTAAGGTGACATTTTGTTACAGTGAGAAAGGTAAATAAAACGTAAAAAGTGCTGCCAAGTTTGGAAAGTTTGCTAAAGTGTTACTTTAAAAGTCAAAGTGGAAAATTTAGTTGGAAAATTTACTTTTAACAAAAATAACAAATTTATTTAATTCTATACCAAATACATAGTTAAAAAGTAACGATTAATTGAAAAAAGTTGTTACTTTTCTAAAAATGAAAGAAAATTAAAGAAAAAAACTTTGGTAATCCTTATAAAAAGCAAATTTAATGAATACTTACCAACAATTTCATTAATAGACTCACTTATTCCTGATAATTTAAGCGGTTAAAGTAATTTGCATAGTGATTACTTTTTGGCATATGAAAGAAAATTGTAAAAAAAACTAGGGTTTTATGCATTAGAATGAAATTTAGTGAATATTATGTAAAAAATTCGTTAAAAAAGCTGCCGATTTAAGGAAATTTAAGCGGTTACTCGTTAAAAATTGCTTAAAATTAAAATATATTATTGAACTTTGTTATATTATCGAATTCTAAACAAAATTACACAAATTATAGAAAGTAACGAGTAATTTGCAAAGTGGTTACTTTTTTATACATTAAGGAAAATTTAAGAAAAGTCGAGGCATTTATGTTTTAGACAGAAATTTAGTAAATATTATGTAAAAATTTCTTTAGAAAAGCTGCAGATTGAGGGAAATTTAAGCGGTTACTCGAGTAAAAATTGCTCAAAATTATTATTTTTTTACTTTATTTTATTATATAATTGGATTCTAATCAAAGTTACATAGTTTTTGTTAAGTAACGAGTAATTTACATAGTGGTTACTTTTTTGCAAACAAAAGAAATTTGAAGAAAAACCTATCAATTTATATTTTAGAATGAAATTTAAAGAATATTATGCAAAATTTTCTTTAGTAATGTAGAAAATTCATCGAAATTTAAGCGGTTACTCGTTTAATTAAGGCTTAAAATTAAAATGTTTTAATGAATTTTATGATTTTATAAAAATTTAAGAAAAATTTTTATTATATGGAATTTTTTTACAATTTATATTACAAAAGTTAATATAAATAACATAGGGTGCTTTAAATCAAACTAATTATGTTATTTGCTATTTATTTCTATTCTCTGGTATTCAAGTCATATCTTTAGAGTGTTATAAAAAACGTTTAAAAAAACAACATTGCGTTTAAACACCGCAGTGGAACGTGACCACTACTTTTATGCTCTAAAAACATGGTTGAAAAAAAAGTGGAAAAAAAGTCACTAAATAAAATGAACTCATAAAATTGTTTAAAAACTAATTATACAGTGCGTGTTATGCTATATTTTTTATTATTTGAAGGGAAATAACAAATGTCGTTTTTATGAAATTTTTAAATTGTAACAATTGTCTTTTTGATGTTTTTGTTGTTGCTGTTTTTTTTCATACAAACAATTTGTTTTAATTTTTTTTTGAAAGTAATTGAAGGCTAATTTTGCAAAAAACGAAAAAGCACTTCACAAAACAATTCACATTTTTAATGAATTTGAACGCCAATACAAAATATAAATTAATATTTATGGATTTTTTTTTTTACATATTGTACAAAGTATTAAGCGGGTTTTGGTGTCAATAACGTTTAAATAAAGCAAATAATATTATTAACTTTGAAACTTGAAACATAGAAAAGCTTTTAATAAGTTAAATCACTTAAAACTAGAAAAAAATCCTTTAAAATTAACAAATATTTAAATAAAATCTCATTAAAAACACAAAATTATTAAACAATAATAAAATTTTCTTATGAAAATGTTAACATTTTTATTTGTTTAATTAAAATCTAGTTAATTTCTTTTAAAGTGAAATAAAATTCTATATTTCTTTAATAACAGCTATTAAAAACGCCAAAATCCTTTAAAAACCCTTCTGTGAGCAGCCTTGTTTTGATTTTTTATTACAATCAAACTTGGCAGCACTTTTCTTTTGTTTATATTTTCTCTGCTTTACATAAAGCCTGTAAAAGTAAGAAATTGAGTAAAAAATTTTGTAGATTTTAATAAAATGATGAAAAATGATTTATTGTAATCAAAATAAACATTATATTTAAGCAATTTTTATTAAATTTTTTTGTATCTTACAAAATGATTACAAAATACTTTAGCAATCACATAAAAAATGATAACAATAAGAGCAAATGAATGAAAAAGAGACAGAAACACACAGACAGACCAGGCATGGAAAATTGAAATTTTGGAATATTGCTAACTTATAACAAAGTACTAAACTAATTTTCGGCTAGACTATAGACTAGACTATAGACTAGACTATAGACTAGACTATAGATTATACTTTAGACTATACTTTAGACTATACTAGACTATAGACTAGACTATAGACTAGATTATAGACTAGACTATAGACTAGACTATAGACTACTAGACTAGACTATAGACTAGACTATAGACTAGACTATGACTAGACTATAGACTATAGACTAGACTATAGACTAGACTATAGACTAGACTATAGACTAGACTATAGACTAGACTTAGACTAGACTATAGACTAGACTATAGACTAGACTATAGACTAGACTATAGACTAGACTATAGACTAGACTATAGACTAGACTATAGACTAGACTATAGACTAGACTATAGACTAGACTATAGACTAGACTATAGACTAGACTATAGACTAGACTATAGAGACTAGACTATAGACTAGACTAATAGACTACTAGACTATAGACTAGACTATAGACTAGACTATAGACTAGACTATAGACTAGACTATAGACTAGACTATAGACTAGACTATAGACTAGACTATAGACTAGACTAGTAGACTAGACTATAGACTAGACTATAGACTAGACTATAGACTAGACTATAGACTAGACTATAGACGAGACTATAGACTAGACCTATGACTAGACTATAGACTAGACTATAGACTAGACTATAGACTAGACTATAGACTAGACTATAGACTAGACTATAGACTAGACTATAGACTAGACTATAGACTAGACTATAGACTAGACTATAGACTAGACTATAGACTAGACTATAGACTAGACTATAGACTAGACTATAGACTAGACTATAGACTAGACTATAGACTAGACTATAGACTAGACTATAGACTAGACTATAGACTAGACTATAGACTAGACTAGAGACTATAGACTAGACTATAGACTAGACTATAGACTAGACTATAGACTAGACTATAGACTAGACTATAGACTAGACTAGACTATAGACTAGACTATAGACTAGACTATAGACTAGACTATAGACTAGACTATAGACTAGACTATAGACTAGACTATAGACTAGACTATAGACTAGACTATAGACTAGACTATAGACTAGACTATAGACTAGACTATAGACTAGACTAGACTATAGACTAGACTATAGACTAGACTATAGACTAGACTATAGACTAGACTATAGACTAGACTATGACTAGACTAGACTATAGACTAGACTATAGACTAGACTATAGACTAGACTATAGACTAGACTATAGACTAGACTATAGACTAGACTATAGACTAGACTATAGACTAGACTAGACTAGACTATAGACTAGACTATAGACTAGACTATAGACTAGACTATAGACTAGACTATAGACTAGACTATAGACTAGACTATAGACTAGACTATAGACTAGACTATAGACTAGACTAGACTATACTTAGACTAGACTATAGACTAGACTATAGACTAGACTATAGACTATACTATCTAGACTATAGACTAGACTATAGACTAGACTATAGACTAGACTATAGACTAGACTATAGACTAGACTATAGACTAGACTATAGACTAGACTATAGACTAGACTATAGACTAGACTATAGACTAGACTATAGACTAGACTATAGACTAGACTATAGACTAGACTATAGACTAGACTATAGACTAGACTATAGACTAGACTATAGACTAGACTATAGACTAGACTATAGACTAGACTATAGACTAGACTATAGACTAGACTATAGACTAGACTATAGACTATAGACTAGACTATAGACTAGACTATAGACTAGACTAGACTAGACTATAGACTAGACTATAGAATGTTTTTTCCGATATCAAAAAGTACTAAAGTATTGAATGTTCCATGCCTGAGACAGACTCTTTTACTTACAACAAAACTATTTTATTTTTTGAAGGTAATGTAAATAGTAAAACGCAAAAACAACAACAACAGATCCAATAGATTCTAAAGAAACTATAAAAGAAGAAAAAGAAGAAGCAAAACCAACAACAAACGGAAATGAGTGACAATAAAAATATTTATGGAAAATAATAAATGGCAACAACAAAAACAACAACATTTAGCATAAGCAAATGTAAGACAACAAAAAAAATATGTTTTTTGTAAGAAAGTGATGGGGAGGTTGACGGAGGGGAGAAGAAGTAATAAATGTTAGAAAAAAATATGTTTGAAAAGCAAAGAGTGGCAGTGTAAAGAGGGGGGTAAAAGCGTTCGTTGTAATGGTGGGAGAATGAGTGTGTTTGTAATTCAGCTAAATGGGAATTTAACGTGTTGTTGTGTGTGGAGAGAAAAAGGGGGTGCCCGTTAAATGGAAAAATAAACGAAAAATGAAAAAAAGCAAAAACAAATACCAAAAAAAAAAAAACCAAAATAATTTAGAACGATGTCAGTTTGTTGAAATGAGTGCTCCATATTGTTTTATTTTGGAGGAAATGATATAGAGCGAGAAGAGGAAAGTGGGAAGAGAGGGTTTTTAAGGCAAATTAATATGTACACAAACTTTTGATACATTGTAATAGTGAAATATAAATTAGAAAAAATTAAATAAATATAAATAAAATTTCCATAATAATTAAGAATTCAAATAAAATAAGATTTATTAAAAATTTCATATTTTAAGCATTTTTTCAACGAGTAACCATTTAAATTTCTGTGAATTGGCAAAATTTAGAACGAAATTTTTGCATGGTATTCATTAAATTTCCTTTCTAAACCTAAATCTATTACTTTTTCTTCAAATTTCTGTTATTTGTAGAAAAGTAACCGGTTCTAGAAATAACGGTTATTTTTTGAAAAGTATGCAATTTTGTTTAGTATTCAATGATATGATGAAATTCTTTTAAAATTTTAAATTTAAAGCATTTTTTAAACGAGTAACCGTTTAAATTTCAGTGAATTTGCATGTTTTTCAATAAAATTTTTGATTAATATTCATTAAATTTCCTTTCTAAACATACATCTAGAGTTTTATCTTCATTATTCTTTCGTTTAAAGAAAAGTAACCGGTTCTCGAAATAACGGTTACTTTTTGAAAAGAAGGCGGTTTTATTTAATATTCAAAGATATGATGGAATTCCTTTGAAATTTTTAATTTTAAGCATTTTTTTAACGAATAACCGCTTAAATTTCCTTGAATTTGCATGTTTTCAATGAAATTTTTGCATAATATTTATTAAATTTTCTTTCTAAATATAAATCTATAGTTTTTTGTTCAATTTTCTGTTATTTGTAGAAAAGTAACCGGTTCTTAAATGACGGTTACTTTTTGAAAAGTATGTAATTTTATTTAATATTCAAAGATATTATGAAATTATTTTGAAATTTTTAATTTTAAGCATTTTTTAAATGAGTAACCGTTTAAATTTCCTTGAATTTGCATGTTTTCTAATGAAATTTTTGCATAATATTCATTAAATTTTCTTTCTAAATATAAATCTATAGTTTTTTCTTAAATTTTCTGTTATTTGTAGAAAAGTAACCGGTTCTCGAAATAACGATTACTTGCTGAAAATTATGTAATTTTGTTTGGAATTCATTAATATATCATTATATATTAGAAATTTTAAATTTTAAGCATTTTTTAAACGAGTAACCGTTTAAATTTCAGTGAATGTACAACTTTTCTAATGAAATTTTTGCATAATATTCATTCAATTTTATTTCTAAACCTTATTCTAGAGTTATTTCTTTAATTTTCCTTCCTTTAAAGAAAAGTAACCGGTTCTCAATGTAATGGTTACTTTTTGAAAATTGTGTAATTTGGTTTAGAATTTAATAATATTTCATAATACATTAAAAATTTTAAATTTTATTTAAATTTTAAGTATTTTTTTCAACGAGTAACCACTAAAATTTTCTTTAATTTGTGGCTTTTTAATGTCTTTTTGATCTAAATATAAAACTTTAAATAAAGAAACAAAAAACTTAGATATAAAAATTATAAATAAATATAAACTGCTGCTGTTAAAAATATAATTCCATTCTTCAGCTCCTCTTTCTCCTCTCTGCGTAAAGATATTGCGGTTTTTTTTTCTTGTTTCCTCTTCACTGTGCTTGCATTTTATATAAAATGTTTGTCTTGTTGTGTCGAGTTCTTTAAAAATTATTGCTCTATTTTTAAGTACTTTCCGTCTTTATGCATTTTTTTTACTTCTTCTGTAATAAAAGAAAATTTATAAATAAAAATGTAAATGTTTTATTTTTATAAATACTTGCTTGATTTTGAACTTTGTTCGTTTGCTCATCTTTTCCCTTGTTTTTAATAAACACTGGTACTAGCTGGCCACTCTCTTCTCCCTCGCTCTCTCTATTTCTTCTTAAAGTTTTACAGTTTATGGGATTTTTGCAGTAAAAATGGCTTCTGGCTTTATTTACATTTGTTGTTTTTTTTTTTGCTTGGCAGGAATTTTAGTTTTTGTTGTTCTTTTTGTAAGAAAATGTTTTATCTTTAATGAGACCACGCATTGAAAAATGTCAATTATACTGTAAAAAAAAACAACAAAAAAGCACGCATTTCTGGCATTTAAACTGAAATGTAAAATAAAAGGGAAATTTAAAGTTAAAATGTCACGTGTTTTATAAAAAATGTAAAAAAATAATATTTAAAAAGAAATTCCTTAAGTTTTTATCGTTTTTAAGAGAAATTTGCAGTTTTTTATTTTGGCGTTTTTTGCAGTTTCGCTCATTCCATTACAAGTTAAACCTGAAAAGACAAATTTTTAAATTTATTAGAGTTATTGTTTTATGATTTAACTGGTTTAAAGAAAAAATTTCAATTATAGCGATTTTTTTATTTAGGCGTTTTTTCTTATAATATACCATTAGGATGAACTTAAAAGAGCTAATAAAAGTGTTTTGTCATTATAATAGTTATTTCTTTAAGATTTAACAGATTTAAATAAAAAAATCTATTATAGCGATTTTTTATTTAAGAGATTTTTCGTATAATTGACCCATTTGGATGAATTTAAAAGAGCAAATGATAGTATTTTTGTTATTATTGCAGTTATTTCTTTAAGATTTAACTGATTTAAAGAAAAAAAAATCAATTATAGCGATTTTCTTGTTTAGGCGTTTTTACTTATAATAGACCATTAGGATGAATTTCGAAGAGAAAATGATGCTTTTGTCATATATAAAATAGTGCTTTTGTCATTATTACAGTTATTTCTTCAAGATTTAACTATTTTTAGGATATAAAATCAATACTAGCGATTTTTTATTTAGGCGTTTTTTCTTATAATAGACCATTGGGATCTGCTTAAATGATCAAATAAAAGTATTTTCTCATTAATACTGTTATTTCTTCAAGATTTAAAGAAAAAATTCAATTATAGCGATTTTCTTATTTTGGCGTTTTATTCTTATAATAGACCATTAGGCTGTGTTTAAATAAACAAATGATAGTGTTTTGTCATTACTACAGTTATTTCTTCAAGTTTAAGAAAAAATGATTTTAAGAAAAAAAATCAATTATAGCGATTTTTTATTTTGGCGTTTTTTGGAATGGTTCACTTTAAAAGAGCAAATAATAGTTTTTAAGCATTTTTAAAGTTGCTTTTGTTAAAACTCAGCAAATTTTTGGAAAAAATCAATTAAAGCGATTTTCTTATTTTGGCGTTTTTTGTGAAATATATCTCATTAAGATGAGTTTTTAAATATTTTTTGATTTTGCTATAAATGTTTCTTCAATATTTACTGAATTTAGTGAAAAACTTGAAGTTTTACTGTTTTTTTATTTTGGCGTTTTTTGCATTAAGGGTTATTTAAAATGAATTTTAAAGAACAAATTATAGTTTTTTTGTCATTATCACATTTGTTTCTTTAAGATTTAGTGAATTTTGTGAAAAATTTCAAGTTTTAGTGTTTTCTTATTTTGGCGTTTTTTTGGTATATGTATCATTTAGAATGAGTTTTATTGAGCAAATTAAAGATTTTTTGACATTACTACAAATGTTTTTTCGAGATTTTTCTAATTCTAAGCAACATTTTTCTTTGTAGCGGTTTTCATATTCTGAGAAACCTTGGGTTTCCCAAATTTTGAAAATCTTTGGGGTCTGGCACCTTTATAAGTGCGTATTTGAGGAAATTTTCGGTAGCTACAGTTTCCCTTAATTAAGGCAAATATTATTCAATAGCTAAACCAGTTCAAATTCTCTTCACAATTGCGCTTATTCCAGCTAGATTCCAAAAAAAAAAAACATTGGGTTTCCCAAATTTCTGATATTTTTGGGTGTCCCGCCTCTTTTAAAGTGGAAATTAAAGGACATTTTTGGTTGCTTTTACTTCCTTTAATATAGGCAAAGATTATTCAAGAGCTAAACCCGTTAAAATTCCTTTAACAATTGCGTTTATTCCAGTTAGATACTAAAAAACCGTGGGTTTCCCAAATTTCCGGTGCTTTTGGGTGTCCAGCCACTTTGAAAGTGAGTATTAAAGGAAATTTTTGGTTGCTTTACTTCCTTTAATGTTGGCAAAGATTATTCAAGAGCTAAACCCGTTAAAATTCCTTTAACAATTGCGTTTATTCCAGTTAGATACTAAAAAACCGTGGGTTTCCCAAATTTCCGCTGCTTTTAGGTGTCCAGCCACTTTGAAAGTGAGAATTAAAGGAAATTTTTGGTTGCTTTTACTTCCTTTAATGTAGGCAACGATTATTCAAGAGCTAAACCTGTTAAAATTCCCTACACAATAGCGCTTATTGCAGTTAGATACCAAATTTCCGATGTTTTTGGGTGTCCAGCCACTTTGAAAGTGAAAATTAAAGGAAATTTTTGGTGGCTTTTACTTTTTTTAATGTAGGCAAAGATTATTTAGAGCTAAACCAGTTAAAATTTCCTACACAATTGCGCTTATTTCAGTTAGATACTAAAAAACCGTGGGTTTCCCAAATTTCCGCTGTTATTGGGTGTCCAGCCTCTGAAAGTGTGAATTAAAGGAAATTTTTGGTGGCTTTTACTTTCTTTAATGTAGGCAAATATTATTTAAGAGCTAAACCAGTTAAAATTCCTTCTACAATTGCGTTTATTTCAGCTAGATTCTAAAAATCCTTCGGTTTCCCAAATTTCCGCTGTTTTTGGGTGTCCAGCCTATGAAAGTGTGAATTAAAGGAAATTTTTGGTTGCTTTTACTTTATTTAATGTTGCTTAAGTTAATTTAAGAGCTAAACTTGCTGAAATTTCCTTTACCGTAGATCCTATTCCAGTCGGATTCTAAGAATTCTAAGGGTTTCCCAAATTTTTAAAATTTTTGACGTTTTACATTATTATAAGTTGGAATTTGAGGAAATTTTTGGTAGCTAGAGCTTTCTTTATTATAGCTAAAGGTTATTGAAAAGCTAAACCACTACAAACTCACGTTAGAGTATCTCTTATTCCACTTAGATTCTGAGAAACCTTGGATTTCCCAAATTTTGTCACTTTTTGGCTTTTAGCTTCTTTATATAGCGAAATTTAAGGAAAGTTTTGATGACCAAAGCTTCTTTTAATGTTGGTAAAGTTAAGTTAATAGCTAAGACCTTCCAAATACCCTTTAAATTTGAGCTTATTCTAATTGGATTCTAATAAAACTTAGGATTTCTCAAATTTTGGTTGTTTTTAGGTTCTAGTCTCTTTAAAATGGGAAATTTAAGGAAATTTTCGTTAGCTATAGATTCCTTTAATATACCTAAAGGTTATTCAAGAGCTAAATTCCCATTACAATTAAGCATTTACCGGCTAGAGTCTAACAAATCTCTGGTTTCCCAAATTTTGATAGTTTTTGGGCTTCAGCTTCTTTAAACTTGAAAATTTAAGGAAAGTTTTAGTAATTTTAGTGCAGTTAAAGTTAAACTAAAAGCTTAACCAGTTTAAATTCCAAAAACTGAAGAGCTGGAGTATCAATCAGATATTTTTTCCAACATTCCCGACTCGTTAATGAAAATTTCTCTTTAAAATTAATGAATATTAAAATAAATTATTATATTTCTCCCCTTTTTCCCATAAAATTTTAATAGAAAAAGCAATAATTTCCCTTAAACTTAAAACCCCTTTCCTAATAAAGAACACAGTAACGTTAAGCTGCAATTTAAATTTGTCTTAATCTTGGCAGCAATTTAAAAAAGAATTTCTCCCCATATAAAAAAAAAAATTTAATTTATTTTCATTTAGGGTGGATTTATTTCATTAAAATTTTTAGACAATTTAAAAAGGGTAACCAGTAAATGCACTTTAACAGCAACAATTGCAGTTAAACAACTTGTTGCTTGTTACATTATTTTAACAGCCAAGAGACAAGTGTTCATTATGGTATTTTATTTTACAACAGCAACAAGACCAAAGGCCAGATGTTTAAATATTATTCGAATGAAATAAATTAAGCATACAAGCTGTAATATTATACTACTTTGTCCCTTAAACAAAATTTTATTTTTAATATTTAAACTCGCACGTTTTTAAAGTTTGTTTGCTGTTGCTTAAGCTGCTTCTGGTATTTATGTATAAAGTGTCTATGTATGCTGACATAATTAAGAATAATGTGTGAAATAATTTTATGATTATGTTCCATCATTCCTTGCTGTTTATTTCTTCATTCATTCAGTACGTTCGTTAGCTCTTAATAATTCACTTCACCGCCTTTTTTTTATGGAGTGAAGTGTAAGTGAGGGACAGAGAAAGAAAGAAAGGAAAGAAGACATCTTATTATTGAAGTTATAAATCGTTCTAGACATTATTATTGGATTTAAAACAAACAAACGCCGGAAAAGAAGGTTCAATGAACTTATTAAATGAAAATGTTATTTGGTTTTTTTCGGCGTGAAGTGTTGAAAGATATAAATGTTTAAATTTGTAAAACAAATTCTCAAAATTGGAGTAAGAGGGAGTGAAAAAAACAATTCTATAAAGATTTTAAAACCCTCAAAAATCTATTGGTGTTGGAACTCCCAAAGCACTTGGAATATAGACTTCAAAATCAGGAGTTACACTCAGAATAGTTAAATATTTTACCATAACAAGTCCTAGTACATGTTGTAGTCCCAAAACCATCTTCAATTTGTAAAATTTAAAGAGCTGGGACTTCTTCAAGCATTTGATAATAGGCATAAATGTAGAATTTAAGTTGGAATATCGACTTTAAAGTAAACATTTAAAAGGAAATTTATGATCAATTTTAATACCCCAAAACCTAATACACATTTCTACCTAACAAACTTCCCTTCAAATTATGGAATTTGCAGAGCTGGAGGTTCTATTAGCAATAGGAAGCTAAAAATGGTTCGAATAGATCACGAATTTCTAATGAAATGCTTAACTTCTTTGGAAATTTGCAGTTTTCGAATTCTGCTTGGAAATACGATATCTGTATGTAGAGTAACACAATTAATTAGGATTATTTGGGAATGTTAAGACCTCAAAGGATTCCCTAAGATCAATTAAACCCACAAATGGTTCAAATAGTCCAATAAGAATCTCAATTTCTTTTGAAATTTGAGGTTATCACCTTCTTCTTGGAAATTCAACATCTGGAGTTAGAGTAACACATGTGATTTATAATCTTATGGAATTTAAAAGGCTTAAAGGATTCCCTATTACAAATTAAACTTTGAAATGTTTCAAATAGATCACGAATTTCCATTAAAACTCTCAATTTCTTTTGAAATTTGCAGTTTTCGAATTCTGCTTGGAAATTGAACATCTGGAGTTAGAGGAATACTTGTAATTGACATTATTTTGGAAGAAGAAGACCTTTAAGGATTCTCCCTACACAAATTAAACCTACAAATGGTTCAAATAGTTCTCAAATTTCCAATATTTTGATTGGAAATTGAACATCTGGAGGTAGATGAATACTTGTTATTGGGGTTATTATGGAAGAAGAAGGCCTTTAAGGTTTCTCCCTACACAAATTAACCCCACAGATGGTTTAAAAAGAACCCAAATTTCCAATAAAATTCTAATTTTCTTTGATGTTTTTGAATTCTATTTGGAATATGGTCATCAGGAGGTACAGAAATACTTATAATTGGGACTATTTTGGGAGAAGGAGATCTTTAAGGTTTCTTCAAGTCAAATTAACCCCACAGATGTCTCAAATAGATACCAAATTTCCAATAAGACTCTCTACTTCTATTGAAATTTCGTATTTTTGAATTCTGCTTGGAAATTGAACATCTGGAGGTAATGGAATATTTGCAATTGGAATTATTTTGGGACAAGAAGACCTTTAAGGTTTCTCCAAGACAAGTTAACCTCACAGATGGTTTAAAAGGAACCCAAATTTCCAATAAAATTCTCAACTTCTTTTGAAATTTGATGTTTTCGAATTCTGCTTGGAAATTGATCATCTGGACGTAGGGAAATACTTGTAATTGGCATTATTTTGGAATATGGAGACGTTATAGGTTTCTCTAACACAAATTAACCCTACAAATGATTCAAATAGTTCCCAAATTTCCATAACACTCTCTATTCTTCTATTGAAATTTCATATTTTTGAATTCTGCTTGGAAATTGAACATCTGGAGTTAGGGGAATACTTGTAATTGGGATTATTTTGGAAGAAGAAGACCTTTAAGAATTTTCCCTACACAAATAATTCAAATAGTTCCCAAATTTCCATCAAGACTCAATTTCTTTTGAAATTTGATGTTTTCACAGTTTGCTTGGAAATTGAACATTTGGAGGTAGAGGAATACTTGTAATTAGTACTATTTTGGAATATGGAGACCTTATAGGTTTCTCTAAGACAAATTAACCCTACAAATAGTTTAAAAATAACCCAAATTTCCATGTGGGTTTTCAACTTCTTTAGGAACTTCAGCTTCTCAAATACTGTTTGGAATAAGGACATCTAAAGCTAAAGTAGTGCTTGAAGTTTGAAACTTTTAAGAATATGGAGATTTAAAAGGTTTCCCTAAGACAAATTAACCCTTCAAATGGCTCAAATAGCTCCCAAATTTCCAATTACTTAACTCCATTGGGAAGTTTCCAAATTCATTTAGGAATTTTGGCTTCTAAAGTTCGAATAACACTTGTTATCGGGATCATTTTGGAATTTGAGAATCTTCAAGGTTTCTCTGGGAACATATGTAACCTTTAAATGTTGCAAATAGTTTCCAAATTTCCCTTATGAAAGACAATTTCCTTTGGAATTACTGTATCCAAATTCTGTTTGGAATATGGAGCTTATAACTTAAATTTAGTAAGGCTTAAGTGTTTTATACCCTTATACCATTAATACTTAAACTTAAAATATTTCAAAGACTTGGCAACCCTGCTGTTTTAATGCCCCAATTTCCTTGTTTAACTGCAAATGTTACATTGTTTCTTTTCACAATTAATTACTTTTTATTCTGCTTCTGTTTTAGTATTGCATCTGTTTAACAAAAACAAAAAACTTAATCCCCTTGTCTTAACTACTGTGTTTTATTACTTATTAATGCAGAGCGTATCATTTTTATTATCAAATCATCATTTTTAAAATACAGGGTATTATTGCAAAAATTCTCTTTTTTGCGTCTTTTTGGGGTTAGTTGCAATAATTATGTATATTGCGGTGGCAAAGGCCAGCTGCAATTTTTTGTTTTGTCTGTTTTACATTTATATGTTAAAAAAAAAGAAAGATATGAACATGTCATGGAATATATTTAAAAAAAAGATTTCAAAATTTGATTTGTTGAATGAAAAGAGAAGAAGAATAAATAATATTGAACATCTGAAACATCTGAAACTCCTGAATTTTAACGCTTGCGGGAAGAGAATAGGGTTTTGTAAAAGTTGCACTGTGTTTCCTTTCCCCCTAAAGTAGCTTCACATGTAAAGATCATTTGTTGATCTATCTAAAGAGTCTAGGTGTGTTTCCTCCTTCCCAAACTCTAGCTGGTTTATGAAGTTAGTTGGGACTTCCAGTTCCCTTTGGAATAAGAAGGTCTTTATATGAATTTCTTTATAGTTTAAAACCTTCTCTTCCTTCCTTTGGAATCCAAGATTTCTAAACATCTCGACACAACTCTTTCCTAAAAAGTTTTCCTTTAAAACTAACACCTTTTAAACTACAAACCCTTTAAACTAGGGGCTGTTTTGAATACCTTTCCATCTCTTCTTTATTGTGCCACCATTAAGCAGGTGCATTTGTCTTTCAAGTTGATAATTTTGTTTTTTAAACAAAAGGGGCGATTTCTTTTCATGATTCACTGCATAAATGTTTATTTTTTAACTGAGGTTGCACGCGCTTGTTAATAATAGCCCAACAATCCAACACACTTAAACATTCACACAACCAGCCAGCCAGTCAGCCAACCATCAATCCATCCACCAACATCTTTTTAGCTGGGCCATCTGTTTCTTTTGTTTATACATCTTCCACCTCTGCCATAGCTTCTTTTGTACACCACGTGTTGCAAGAGTGATCGTAATCTGTACTTCTTTGTTTTGTTCAACTTGTTGCAGTTTTTTCTTCAAGAAGTAACCAAAACAAAAAAAAAACAACCCTTAAGATTTCTTTTTAAATTGCATCTGTTTTTTGGAAACTTTAAATTGTTTTTATTGTTATTGTTTTTTTTTTGAAGTGCTGTATCATCTCATGTTGAGATTTTAATTCCTTGTTGTTATATACGAAAATTAAGATTGTTTTCATTTAAATGGGTAAGAAAATAAAAAAATCCAGCTGTTTTTAGTTTCTGTTAATTTCAAATGTATTTTGTTGAAAAAAAATATTAAATTTCATTTTCAGTTTTAAATAGTATTTAAAAGGAAATGAAGCTGCTGTTAGCAATTAGTTTAAGTTAGGAGTTTAAGAGCAACAGTTGTCAATGCAGATCAAGATTTTTTTGAAAAAAGTATTTCGTAGGAATAAAAATGAGGTAAGATTAAATATTCTACAAAGTACAAATTTTAAACTAGACTACAAACTAGATTTTTAACTAGACTATACACTAGATTAAAGACTAGACTATAGAACAGACTATACGCTAGACTATAAAGTAGATTATAGACTAAACTACAGATTAGACTATAGACTAGTCTATAGACTAGACTATAGACTAGACTATAGACTACAATATAGACTATACTATAGACTAGACTAGACTATAGACTAGACTTTAGACTAGACTATAGACTAGACTATAGACTAGACTATAGACTAGACTATAGACTAGACTATAGACTAGACTTTAGACTAGACTATAGACTAGACTATAGTCTAGACTATAGACTAGACTATAGACTAGACTATAGACTAGACTATAGACTAGACTATAGACTAGACTATAGACTAGACTATAGACTAGACTATAGACTAGACTATAGACTAGACTATAGACTAGACTATAGACTAGACTATAGACTAGACTTAGACTAGACTATACACTACACTATAGACTAGACTATAGACTAGACTATAGACTGAGACTATAGACTAGACTATAACTAGACTATAGACTAGACTATAGACTAGACTATAGACTAGACTATAGACCAGACTATAGACTAGACTATAGACTAGACGATAGACTAAACTATAGACTAGACTATAGACTAGACTATAGACTAGACTATAGACTAGACTATAGACTAGACTATAGACTAGACTATAGACTAGACTATAGACTAGACTATAGACTAGACTATAGACTAGACTATAGACTAGACTATAGACTAGACTATAGACTAGCTATAGACTAGACTATAGACTAGACTATAGACTAGACTAGACTATAGACTAGACTATAGACCAGACTATAGACTTACTATAACTAGACTATAGACTAGACTAGACTAGACTAGACTAGACTAACTATAGACTAGACTAGACTAGACTAGACTATAGACTAGACTATAGACTAGACTATAGACTAGACTATAGACTAGACTATAGACTAGACTATAGACTAGACTATAGACTAGACTATAGACTAGACTATAGACTAGACTATAGACTAGACTATAGACTAGACTATAGACTAGACTATAGACTAGACTATAGACTAGACTATAGGCTAGACTATAGACTAGACTATAGGCTAGACTATAGACTAGACTATAGACTAGACTATAGACTAGACTATAGGCTAGACTATAGACTAGACTATAGGCTAGACTATAGACTAGACTATAGACTAGACTAGACTATAGACCAGACTATAGACTAGACTATAGACTAGACTATACACTAGACTATAGACCAGACTATAGACTATACTATACACTAGACTAGATAGTCTAGTATATAGTCTAGTCTATAGACTAGATAGTCTAGTCTATAGACTAGATAGTCTAGTCTATAGTCCAGTCTATACCCTAGTCTATAGTCCAGTCTATAGCCTAGTCTATAGCCTAGTCTATAGTCTAGTCTATAGTCTAGTCTATCTATAGTCTAGTCTATAGTCTAGTCTATAGTCTAGTCTATAACCTACTTTCTAGTCTAGGGTATAGTCTAGTCTATAGTCTAGTCTATAGTTTAGTCTATAGTCTAGCCTATAGTCTAGTCTATAATACAGTCTATAGTCTAGTCTATAGTCTGGTCTATAGTCTAGTCTATAGTTTAGTCTATAGTCTGGTCCATAGTCTAGTCTATAGTCTAGTCTATAGTCTAGTATATAGTCTAGTCTATAGTCTAGTCTATAATCTAGTCTATAGTCTAGTCTATATCCTAGTTTATAGTCTAGTCTAATGTTTTTGTTTTCTTTTTTTAAATTTATTTCATTATTTTTCCAAGTAATTTTCCTTAGACTTTATCTGTAAGGCTGTAATTTATTACAAGTTCATTTTGCTGAATAAACTAATTTCCCTAGACTTAGAATTGATGTTTTTTTTCTGTTTTTCAAACTTTTAATCTTTAATTAACAACAATAATGAGTCATTTTTATTGTTGTTGTTATTGTTATTTTACAAAACAAAACCTTGAAATATTTGAAATATTATCAAAATAGCAACCATATTGTTTTACTAACAAAAACATAATTATATGGAAAACAGAAATAAAAAAAAAAACAAACTCCCCTCCCCCCTAAGAAAACCTACCCCCGCCAACAACAAACTAAAGTATAAATTTTAATACTAATAGCGATAATTTGTAATAAAAACCAAACCAACACAGCAACTAATTCGGAAGTTACAAATTACATTTAGTAGTTGCTCTCTCCCCTTAGAAACGTTGTGTTTCTCCCTCCCCCCCCATCTACATTTACAGAATTTATTACAATGTGTATGAGTAGTAGCTGCTTTACATATAAAACCATATTTTGCTTTTATTATTATTTTTTTATTGCTCATATATTTGAAATTTAAATGTTGGTTGCAATGGCTGGTTAACCCACCATATACAATCCAACCAACTATCCAATCTAAAACCAAACCATCCCTCATATATTTCTTGAAATAATAATTGTACGTTTACTTACTTGTTAAGTGACTGTTTCAGTGACTAAATGACTGTGTGAAAGAGTGACTGAGTGAGTGCTGGAGGAGAGTTAGTTTAAACTTAAATCTAAAACAAATCATAATAAATATTTTCTACTCTAGTAAATCCAACAAAGAAAATCAGTTTGAGGTTAAAAATTCTTTCCCTTTTCCTAGTCTTAAACTTAACACCATACCTTAGCTGTATAGAAAGGGAAGGAAAAGGGGTGGGGGGGGGGGGGGGGGGGGTGGTAGTAGGAAAGTTGTTAGGGAAACCCTTCATTCTTCATTCACTGTGTTTATAGGTAGACCACAATAACAAAATAAAAAAAATTAGTGTGAGAGAGTGGATTTCACTTCATCACTAACTCTACTCTTTTGAAAAAAAAAGGAAAATAAATAGAAAGTTTTTAATAAAAATGGTCGGTTTGTTGGTTGGTTGGTGGTCGTTCGTTTGGTTGGGGAAAAATCAACAATTTAGTTTTTACTAGTTTTTCATTTTTTCCCTCTATTCCTGGTTATTATTGTTGTTTTTAGAACTTACTAACTAAGGAAAGTTTTGAAAAGAGGCGGTTGGGTGAGAGGAAAGTTGAGAAATAATAATTGTAAAGGTCAATGCCTTTATATAGTTTTTACAATTGTTTGTTTTAAACTAAAACCAAGAAAAGGGAGAGATTTTAAAGCTTTTAAATATATGAATATAATCAAGCGGAATTCCTTAGAAGATTAGGATTAATAGTGAATTTGGAAGCTAAAACTAGTTGCTAAGATGATATTTTGTTTGAATTGAAACTTATTTGGGGAAAGAAAGAAGCTTTTGGCATAAAAACATTTAAGAACTTAAGCCTTTCTTTCGAAATATATCAAGTTTCTTACAAAATATAAAGATTTTGCAAAACTTTCCAATTCCAGTTGGAATTTGGACATCTGTAAATAACTCTAGATCAAGTTTAACACTAGATTTTAGTTCACTAGTAAAAGCTTAAGCTTTTGGCGACAGAAAATAAAATCAAACTCCTTTTCTGAAAGGTTTAGCGGTTTGGGAGTGAAGTCTCCTTAAGATTTTGAGAGTTTGAGCATTGCAGTAGGAATATGGATATCGGTAAACCACTGTAGATCAAATTTAACACTAGATTTTAGTTCATTAGAGAAAGCTTAAGCCATAGGTGAGAGAAAATAGAAATAAACTCCTTTTCTGAAAGGTTTAGCGACTTGAGAGTGAAGTCTTTGTAAGATTTTGAGAGTCTAAGCTCTCCAATATTGGTAAACCACTGTAGATCAAGTTTAACACCAGATTTTAGTTGAATAGAGAGAGCCTAAGCTGTAGGTAAGAAAAAATATAACCCAACTCCTTTTCTGAAAGGTTTAGCGGCTTGGGAGTGAAGTCTCCTTAATATTTTGAGAGTTTGAACACTCCAGTAGGAATATGGACTTCTGTAAATATCTGTAGATCAAGTTTAACACTAGTTTTTAGTTGAATAGAGAGAGCTTAAGCTGTAGGTAAGAGAAATAGAACCCAACTCCTTTTCTGAAAGGTTTAGCGGCTTGGGAGTGAAGTCTCCTTAAGATTTTGAGAGTCTAAACTCTCCAATAGGAATATGGACATCTGTAAACAACTGTCGATCAAATTTAACACTAGATTTTAGTTCATTAGAGAAAGCTTAAGCCTCAGACGACAGAAAGTATAATAAAACTCTTTTTACGAAAGGTTTAACGGCTTTGTAGTGAAGTCTTTGTAAGATTTTGAGAGTCTAAGCTTTACATTTGGAATATAGACATCTGTAAACAACTGTTGATCAAATTTAACCCTGAATTTTAGTTCATTGCAGAAAGCTTATGCTGTAGATAAGAGAAAATATAACTAAACTCCTTTTCTGAAAGGTTTATAGTCTTTCCAGTGAAGTCTCTTTAAGATTTTGTAAGTCTAACCTTTACAGTTGGAATATGAACATAAGTAAACAACTGTCGATCAAGTTTAACAATAGATTTTAGTTCATTGGAGAAAGCTTAAGCTGTAGTTGAGAGAAAATAGAACAAAACTCTTTTTCTGAAAGGTTTAGAGTCTTTTTAGTGAAGTCTCTTGAAGATTTAGAAAGTCTTAGCATTGCAGTTGGAATATGGACCTCTTAAGTCAACTGTAATTGATTTACACTGCCGGATTTTAGTTAAAAAGAGAAAGTAAAAGCTGTAGACAACAAAACTTTTAACTAAACTCCCCTACTGAAAGTATTAGGGTCTTGGGAGTGGCATTATCTTAAGAATTTGACAGTTTTCGTGTTCTTTTAGAGAAATGGACATCTGTAATCAACTCTTGTATTACATTTATTGCTAGATTTAGTTCAACAGAGAAATTAGAAGCTGTAGTCATCAAAAATTATAACTTAACTCCATTACTGAAAGAATTATGATCTTGGGAGTTACAATTTCCTATGATATTGAAAGTTTTCTTGATCTTCTTGGAATAAGGACATCTAAAAGCGTTTGTTCAACTAGTATTTTGATTGAATTGTGTTAAATAGGATCATAGGATCTTAGGAATGGGACTTTCTTAAAAAAAGTTGCGATAGAGTGTGACCTAACTAAAGCTGTGGGGCATTAACTCATTTTTCTTATAAGAAAAAGTTAAAGAAAGTTTTTTGCATTTGGATAAGTTGACAGTTGTCCTACAATCTAATGAGAAAGAGAGCGATAAGTGTCTATGCTAACTAGAACAGATAACAGTGAAACTATTGTGATTTAATTTAAAAGGTTTGAGACTTTGCTAACGAAACCAGTAAATAAACCTAAAAAAGGTTGGGTACTTGGCTAAGTAAAAAAGAAAACCTATTAAAACCAAATAGTGCATGAAGGTTAGGTTTCAAGTACCTTAAGAACCATTGAAGGTTGTCCTCAGTTTCTTTAATTAATTTTCAATTATTTTATAAACATTTTAATATAAAATTGACCTTAAATCGTTTGTTTTTGTTATTACAAAAATAAATCTTGAACTAGAGGAAGTCAAGCTTGTTATTTTTGATAAAATTAATTGTTATTTGTGGTTTATTTTCTTTTTTTTTTATTAAAATCACTCATCAGTGACACACATTGTTGTTGTTAATATAATTATTTATTATTAATTAATGATTAATATATGTGTTTTCTTATTGTTTACTTTATAGATTAAAAATCTTACAAATTTAGCCGATACTTGTCCTAGTATTGGCAAAATTGCCTCCAACGTTAATAGTGCAACAGCAGCAGCATCAGCCATCAACAACAGTGGCGGTATTTATACAAGTCCCTCCAAATTGAGTGGCTCTAGCTTAGTTAGTGATCAACAACAGCAGCAGCCATCACCTTCTTCTTCTTTAATTTCTTCACCCGCTTATGCTGGTGTAAAACTGCGTAAATTTTCCGAACGTTCTTTAAACTCAACGTCGGCTAACGAAGGCGGCGGAGCACGTTCTCATTCCTATCGTATCTCAATGGCAAATTTGGAAGAGACACAAGAGTCCGAACTAGATGTTATATTGGGTGAATTAAGCCTATTGGAGGCCCAGATCTCAACCGGAGATGCAAACTTTTTGCCAGCTGCCGGAGCACCCGGAGGTATGTGTACCCCTTCTTCAACACGCACACATTCACGCACAAATTCCACTATATCGGGTGCCACCTCAATATCGGGTTCGTCGGATGCGGGCAGCAGTAGTACCACACATTCGTTATGTTCCTCTTCAGGTATCTCGGAAAATGGCAGTCATAGTGCTCACACCCACAGTCTAAATGCCTCTCTGCAAGCACACAATGGTTTGCTACAAGGAGGAGGAGGTGGAGGTGGTGGTATTGGTGGCGGTTCCACTAGCTTGCGTGAACCTCGTACTGAATCTCCCGATAATGATTCAGCTTTTAGTGATACCGTCTCACTCTTATCCTCTGAATCATCCGCCTCCTCCGGCATGAGTTCAGCTTTACACCACAAACGTTTGATGGCTCAACAGCCTTGTCTGCCTTTGACGGGCCAGACAAAAGCCGCCAAAATACAATTGGCTTTACATAAATTGGAAACGGCTCCCATAAGACGTTTATTTGTTAAGGCCTTTACGGCAGATGGTGCCTCCAAGTCTTTGCTAGTAGATGAACGTATGACATGCGGGCATGTAACACGCCTACTGGCCGATAAGAATCATGTACAAATGCAACCTAATTGGGCTTTGGTAGAGAATTTGGGAGATCTACAAATGGGTGAGTTTTTAGGACAATTTCTTGACACTCAAGAAAAACTGTCAAGAAAACGGGCCAGAGAAACGGGGCACATCTAGCTACTCAGCGACTTCAGCGAGCGAGCGAGCGAGCGAGCGAGGAGCTCTAGCTAGCGGCGAGCGAGCGAGCGAGCGAGCGAGCGACGAAGCGAGCGAGCGAGCGAGAGAGCGAGCGAGCGAGCGAGCGAGCGAGCGAGCGAGCGAGCGAGCGAGCAGCGAGCGAGCGAGCGAGCGAGCGAGCGAGCAGCGAGCGAGCGAGCGAGCGAGCAGCGAGCGAGCGAGCGAGCGAGAGCGAGCGAGAGCGAGCGAGCGAGCGAGCGAGCGAGCGAGCGAGCGAGCGAGCGAGCGAGCGAGCGAGCGAGCGAGCGAGGAGCGAGCGAGCGAGCGAGCGAGCGAGCGAGCGAGCGAGCGAGCGAGCGAGCGAGCGAGCGAGCGAGCGAGCGAGCGAGCGAGCGAGCGAGCGAGCGAGCGAGCGAGCGAGCGAGCGAGCGAGCGAGCGAGCGAGAGCGAGAGGAGCGAGAGCGAGAGCGAGAGCGAGAGCGAGAGCGAGAGCGAGCGAGCGGAGCGAGCGAGAGCGGCGAGAGAGCGAGCGAGCGAGAGCGAGCGAGCGAGAGCAGCGAGCGAGAGCGAGCGAGAGCGAGCGAGAGCGAGAGCGAGAGCGAGAGCGAGCGAGAGCGAGCGAGCGAGCGAGCGAGCGAGCGAGAGCGAGCGAGCGAGCGAGCGAGCGAGCAGCGAGAGAGCGAGCGAGCGAGCGAGCGAGCGAGCGAGCGAGCGAGCGAGCGAGCGAGCGAGCGAGCGAGCGAGCGAGAGCGAGGAGCGAGCGAGCGAGCGAGCGAGCGAGCGAGCGAGCGAGCGAGCGAGCGAGCGAGCGAGCGAGCGAGCGAGCAGCGAGCGAGCGAGCGAGAGCGAGCGAGCGAGCGAGCGAGAGCGAGCGAGAGCGAGCGAGAGAGCGGCGAGCGAGCGAGCGAGCGAGCGAGCGAGCGAGCGAGCGAGCGAGCGAGCGAGCGAGCGAGCGAGCGAGCGAGCGAGCGAGCGCAGCGAGAGAGCGAGCGAGCAGCAGCGAGCGAGCGAGGAGCGAGCGAGCGAGCGAGCGAGGACGAGCGAGAGAGCGAGCGAGCGAGAGAGCGAGCGAGCGAGCGAGAGAGCGAGCGAGCGAGCGAGCGAGCGAGCGAGAGAGAGCGAGCGAGCGAGCGAGCGAGCGAGCGAGCGAGCGAGCGAGCGAGCGAGCGAGCGAGCGAGCGAGCGAGCGAGCGAGCGAGCGAGCGAGCGAGCGAGCGAGCGAGCGAGCGAGCGAGCGAGAGCGAGCGAGCGAGCGAGCGAGCGAGCGAGAGCGAGCGAGCGAGCGAGCGAGCGAGCGAGCGAGCGAGCGAGCGAGCTACGAGCGAGCGAGCGAGCGAGCGAGCGAGAGAGATCGAGCGATCGAGAGCGAGCGAGCGAGGGCGCGAGAGCGAGCGAGCGAGCTAGCGAGCGAGTAGCAGCGATCTAGCTAGCGAGCATCGAGCGAGCGCGATCTATCTATCTAGCGATCGAGCTATCTATCGATCTATCTATCGATCTATCATCTATCGATCTATCTAGCTATCTCTCGATCTATCTATATATCTATAGATCTATCTATCTATCTATCTATATATCTATCTATCTATCTATCTATCTATCTATCTATCTATCATGATTTACTTATATTTGATCTCTTCTTCCTGTACAGAACGTCTCTTTGAGGATCATGAGCTATTGGTGGATAATCTAATGACTTGGAATTCAGATGCTGGCAATCGTGTGCTCTTCCAACAAAGATCCGATAAAATTTCTTTATTCATACGTCCTGAACTATATCTACCGGGTCCACAAATGGCTCCCGGCTCACAACATGATGAACATACAAGATCTATGTTGTTGGAGGAATTCTTTGAGACTAATGCCGAAATAGCGGTAGATGGTCCTTTGTACATGAAGGCTGATTCGAAAAAAGGCTGGAAACGTTATCATTTCGTTTTACGCTCTTCGGGCTTGTATTATTTCCCCAAAGAGAAAACTAAGAATGCACGGGATTTGGCTTGTTTGACTTTGTTTAATGGTTATAATGTTTATCGGGGTTTGGGCTGGCGCAAGAAGTGGAAAGCTCCTTCTGACTATACTTTTGGTTTTAAATCGGCTGTAGACTCGAGTTTGGGTAAGACTTGCCGCTCTTTGAAGATGTTGTGTGCGGAGGATTTGGAAACCATGGAGAAATGGTTGACGGCTATAAGAGTAGCCAAGTATGGCAAACAATTGTGGGATAATCACAAAGCCTTAATGGATGAATTGACCGGAGATGGTTTGTCTCAGTCAAGCTTTGCTGTTAGCATGAGAAGTGAATCGATAAGCAGTATTAGCTCGGCGGTGCCTTCCCAGTGTGGCAGTGTTTCGTCGGCTATTAGCTCTATGTCTACTTCCTCTAGTGGAGGTAGAATATCGAGGGCTTCCTCCTCTTCCTCTAGTGGTTGTTTGTCGGATGATAATAATGGTTTCGATTCTGAATTTACCACGGGCACTATTAAGAGAAAACCTTCCATGAAACCTAATTTGCCCTTGACCACTATGACCAGACAGTTAAAGGAGGTGGGAGAAATAACCCAGGCAGATCAAGAGGATTTAAATAATTCTCCCGAACACAGTGGCACTTTGACCAGAAGGCACAGTAGGCGCAAGTCCCAAGAGTCCAATGGTAGCGGCACTTTAAAGAGAAGACCTCCAACAGCGGGCGCTATGATTATGACGGGTTTGGTTAAGAGAGGTTCGGCGGAAAGCATGAATGCTAATAATTCGTCAGGATCTTCGAATTCAACACCTACACCCACACCCAGTATATGTGCTAAACCTTTGGTGGGAGCTGGAGTGGCATATGACAACCAATTACCGCCTCCGCCGCCTCAGGTAATCAATGCCCAAGAGGTTATGTGTTCTTCTACCTTATCTTTGGACTCTCTGCCACCGCCACCTCCTCCAGCGGCCTTAAATGAGCAGGAACATGATGTTTATGGTTCTCAATTGTCATTGGCCTCTTTGCCACCACCACCACCGCCCGAAGAGCAAAACATAAACCCCACAGTCGCTAATAACCAACAGCAAATCTATGCCTCAGTACATAAGGCACCACCGCCCGCAGTACCCGCTAAACCCATTAAGCCAGCGGTGAAATCTGCTCCTCCTTACAAAAATCCTCCCGATTATAAAGGATCCAACGCACACTCTTCACCGGCACCTCCACCCGTACAGAAAAAAGTATCTTTTGCCGATTCCCCCGTATTGCTAAGAAGAAAAATGCATTCACCCGAACCGGCGCAGCATCAGGAACCCTTTTATGCGCCAGGACCTTTACCACCACCCCGTAATGATCTCACACGGCTATCCAATTGCTCCTCAAACATATCTTCAGTATCACAGCAACTAGATTTTGGTTCCCCCAAAAGGCTGCAAGAATCCAGCTCAAATCCTCCTCGAGATTTCCTCAAGGATCTGCAACGTGTCATGCGCAAGAAGTGGCAAGTGGCCCAAAAATGTAAACTAGAACCGGCCACCACTCCACATGAAGTTTTGGGTTTCCGAGACTTTTCCTCCGAGGAGCTATTGGCACACAATCTCAACTCGAATTCCCATTATTATCGAGACACCGGCAATGTTAGCAATTGGGTGCAGGAGCACTATGGTGCCGGAGCTCCTCCACCACCCATGAATGAATATGCTTTATATGAAAATGTCCATAATACAAATGCCAGCAGTAACAGCAGTCCCAGTAATGTAAACCTGGAGCCACAATTTCCCAACTCTACAAATGCAGCCGCAGCAGCGGCAGCTGCTCTGGCGGCCGCTCAACAGCGCAAGAAACGTCCTCCACCACCGCCTCCTAAACGCAGTGATTCTACACATCTAACACATCGTGTTTAGTGTTTTCTGGCCACGTGTTTTCGGGCACGCAACAGAACACTGTTTAAGGATTACTTTGGCCATCAATAAAATAATTATTAATATTTAAAAAAAATATTGAAAAAATCGAAAATTGTAAAACTACTAGTAATTTAAGTATTTGAAAAGTGAAATTTTTATAAGAAAATTTAAAAAATAAACTAAATTTTAAGTAAAAATGTAAAAAATTAAAAAAACTCGAAAATTTTTATCTTAAAACTCGAAAAATAATAAAAATTCTTTAAGAAAAAAGCAAGAAATTTAAAAAAAATTAATATCAATTGAAATTGAAACGTTTTATTGGAAATCTTATTGAATTTTAAACGAATATTCGTAAAACCGAATAAAAAATTATTCGAATAATCGTTAATTTTTATGAAAATTTATAGCATTTGAAGTTAATAAACAATATTAAAGTTTCTAAATGAAATTTTAACGAATAATCGTTGAAACGAATAATCGAGTAATCGTTAAAAAATTTAAGAAAAAGTGCAACAATTTAACAAAATATTATATAATTACTTGTTTAAAGTAATTTCCAAATAAAATTTTGAAAATGTTCGAAATTTTGAACGATTATTCGTTAAACCGATTAATCGATTAAACGAATAATTGTCGAGAACTCAAGAAAATATACAAAATTTTAAGGGAATTTGAACTAATTACTTCTTTTAAGTAATTTTCAAACATAATCTGAAAAATTGTCAGAATTTTTAACGATTATTCGTAAAACCTTTAAATCGATTAAACGAATAAATTCCCTAAAGCCAAGAAAATTTGAGAAAATTTAACTGTATATGATAGAATGTTATGTTTTCATTAAAATCCTGAAGAAGTGTTACTATTTTTTGGAATTTTTAAAGATTATTCGTAAAACCGATTAATCGGATATACGGTTATTCGTTTAAAAATTTTGCGATTTAGAAAATTTAAGATAAAATTTCTTATTTTAATTGAAATTCTGAAAAAATTTTACTAATTTTTGGTATTTTTAACGATTATTCGTAAAACCGATTAATCGAATAAACGATTATTCGCATACAAATTTTGTCAATTTAAAGAATCTATGTTACTAATAACAAAAATATAAATATCAAGTAAATTTGAAACGAATAATCGTTCAAACGAATAATCGATTAACCGAATAATTTTCTTAAAATCAAGAAAATGTAGCAAAATTTAAAGGAATTTCAAATAATTTTTTGTTTTAAGCTAATTTTATAAGAAATTTTGCAAATTTTCTGAATTTTTAACGATTATTCGTAAAACCGATTAATCGAATAAACGATTATTCGTATAAAAATTTGTTAATTTATAGAATTTATAATACTGTTATAATATTATTTACAAAAAAATATATATAAGCGAATTTTTTACGATTATTCGTAAAACCGATTAATCGATTAAACTAATAATTCCTTTAAAAATCAAGAAAATCTACAAAAATTTAACGGAATTTCAAATAATTTTTTGTTTTGATTAAAAATCTCAAGAAATTTGTCAAATTTTCTGAATTTTGAACGATTATTCGTAAAACCGATTAATCGAATAAACGATTATTCAGATAAAAAATTGCTAAATTATATAATTTTTTATATTATTAACAATAATGTAATTAACAAATGAATTTAAACGAATAATCGTTAAACCGAATAATCGATTAAACGAATAATTCAATAAAAAGTAAAGAATTTTATAAAATTTTAATAGAATTTCATACATTATTTCTAGTTTTAAACAATTTTCTGGCAAAATTTTTAAATTATTTTATGTAATTTTGAGCGTTTATTCGTAAAACCGATTAATCGAATAAACGATTATTCGCAAACAAATTTTGCAAATTTATAAATAGAATATTTAAAAAAAAAACAAGAAAATGTTTTAAAAATTGCTAAAAAAAAATCCTAAAATTTGATGTAATTTTTTTAAATTTATTTTAATAACAACAATTTTCCTCTTATACCTAAAAGTTATTAAACCTATTTTTTATATATTATTTAAAAATTTATGTAGAATTATATGTAAAAACAAAAATGTCAAGTCATTTTTTAAAAAAAAGTTTAAGTTAAATGTTCCTTTAAAATGAAAAAGTAAATAATCTTTAATTATATAACCGAATAAAACAAATTATTATATTTTGAATTGAATTTTCAAGTAAACTTATGCATTATAATGAATTTTTATTAACGCCTTAAAATATGCAATAAAACTGTTGGAATAACATACAAATTAAAATGTAAAATAAAATTCTTTTGGTTTTTTTACACACTTTTACTTAAAAACCCCTTAAAATAGGCAGCACACAACAAAATCGTATAACAATTATAGAACTTTGACGAATAATCGTTGAAGCGAACAATCGATTAAACTATTAATTCAATAAAAATCAAGAAAATTAAGGAAAATTATAAATGATTTTCTGTTTAAGCAAAATTTCTAAAGAAATTTTGATATTTTTTATAGTTTTAAACGATTATTCGTAAAACCGATTAAGAAATTATTCGAATAATGGCACAAAAAGTTTCCAGTTATAAAGTAGACATTGTAGTGGTTGCAAAAATCTATATTTTAAATGAATTTATAACGAATAATCGTTGAACCGAATAATTGATTAAACGAATAATTCGGTAAAAACAAAGAAAATTTATAAAAATTAAACAGGATTTGAAAGTACTTTTTGTTTAAACAAATTTTTAGCAGAATATTCAATGTTTTTGGTAAATTTTAAACGATTATTCGAAAACCGATTAAGAAATTATTCGAATAATTGCACAAAAAGTTTCCAGTTATAAAGTAAACATTGCAGTGGTTGCAAAAATCTATATTTTAAATGAATTTATAACGAATAATCCTTGAACCGAATAATCGATTAAACGAATAATTTCAATAAAAACAAAGAAAATTTATAAAAATTAAACAGAATTTGAAACTACTGCTTGTTTAAACGAATTTTTAATAGAATTTTTAATGTTTTTGTTAATTTTTAAACGATTATTCGAAAACCCGGTTAAGAAATTATTCGAATAATCGCGCAAAAAGTTTTCTGTTATAAAGTAAACATGGCAGCGGTTGCAAAAATCTATATTTTAAATGAATTTATAACGAATAATCGTTGAACCGAATAATCGATTAAACGAATAATTTCAATAAAAACAAAGAAAATTTATAAAAATTAAACAGAATTTGAAACTACTGCTTGTTTAAACAAATTTTTAGCAGAAATTGTAATGTTTTTGTTAATTTTCAAACGATTATTCGTAAAACCGACTAAAAAATTATTCGAATAATCGCGTAAAAAGTTTCCAGTATAAAGTAAATCTAACAGTAGTTACAAAAATCTACATTTTAATAAAATTTTTGACGAATAATAGTTGAACCGAATAATCGTTTAAACGAATAATTCAATAAAAACAAAAAAAAATTATAAAAATTAAACAGAATTTGAAACTACTGCTTGTTTAAACAAATTTTTAGCAGAAATTTTAATGTTTTTGGTAATTTTTAAACGATTATTCGTAAAACCGATTAAAAAATTATTCGAATAATCGCGCAAAAAGTTTCCAGTATAAAGTAAATCTATCAGTAGTTACAAAAATCTACATTTTAATAAAATTTTTGACGAATAATAGTTGAACCGAATAATCGTTTAAACGAATAATTCGACAAAAACAAAAAAAATTTATAGAAATTAAACAGAATTTGAAACTACTGCTTGTTTAAACGAATTTTTAATAGAATTTTTAATGTTTTTGTTAATTTTTAAACGATTATTCGAAAAACCGGTTAAGAAATTATTCGAATAATCGCGCAAAAAGTTTTATGTTATAAAGTAAACATGGCAGCGGTTGCAAAAATCTATATTTTAAATGAATTTATAACGAATAATCCTTGAACCGAATAATCGATTAAACGAATAATTTGATAAAAACAAAGAACATTTATAGAAATTAAACAGAATTTAAAACCACTGCTTGTTTAAACAAATTTTTAATAGAATTTTTAATGTTTTTGGTAATTTTTAAACGATTATTCGAAAACCCGGTTAAGAAATTATTCGAATAATTGCACAAAAAGTTTCCAGTTATAAAGTAAACATTGCAGTGGTTGCAAAAATCTATATTTTAAATGAATTTATAACGAATAATGCTTGAACCGAATAATCGATTAAACGAATAATGCCATAAAAACAAAAAAAAATATAAAAATTAAACAGAATTTGAAACTACTGCTTGTTTAAACAAATTTTTAGCAGAAATTTTAATGTTTTTGGTAATTTTTAAACGATTATTCGTAAACCCGTTAAAAAAATTAATCGAATAATTAAAAAAAAAAATTTCATGAAATTATAGAATTTTATTTCAAGGTAAGCAAAATTCAAATTTCAGGTGAAATTTTAACGAATAATCGCTGAACCGAATAATCGATTAAACGAATAATTCCTTAAAACCAAGAAAATTTTAAAAATTTAAAGAATTTGTTATACATTCTTTCTTCTTGATTTAAGCAAGTCTCAGCCAAAAAGGGTAGCATTTTGGAGAAATTTTAACGATTATTCGTAAAACCGATTAAAAAAATTATTCGAATAATAGAAAAAAAATTTCGTGAATATATGGAATTTTGCTTCACGGTAATCAAATTTCTAGTTTCCAATGAAATTTTAACGAATAATCGTTAAACCGAATAATCGATTAAACGAATAATTCTGTAAAAATGAATAAAATTTACAAAAATTAAATAGAATTTGTATTAATTTCTTGTTTTAAGCAATTTTAACCAACAAAATTTGAATTTTTATGAAATTTTAACGATTATTCGCAAAACCGATTAAACGAATAAACGATTATTCGTTTAAAAATTTGCAAATTTATAGGATTTACGTTAATATCAAGGAAATATGTTTAAGAAATGAATGTAAAACGAATAATCGTTAAACCGATTAATCGATTGTGAAATTTGAACGATTATTCGTAAAACCGATTTTGCGAATAACCGATTATTAGTTTAAAAATTTGCTTATTTATAGGATGTATGTTAATATTAACAAAAATATGTTTAACAAATGAATTTAAAACGAATAATCCTTAAACCGAATAATCGAGTAAACGAATAATTCAATAAAAACACAAGAATTTTTCTTAAAATTAAACAAAATTGAATATAATTTCGTAATTAAAGCAATTTTTAATAAAATTTTAAATAATTTTATGAGATTTGAACGATTATTCGTAAAACCGATTAAACGAATAACCGATTATTCTTATAAAAATTTGCAAATTTATAGAATTTTGAATATTATTTACAAAAATATGGTTAATAAACGAATTTAAAACGAATAATCGTTAAACCGAATAATCGTTGAAACGAATAATTAAGTAAAAACGTAAGAAATTTTATAAAAGTTGAATGAAATTTGTTATAATTTCATAATTTAAGTAATTTTTAAACAAAATTTTGGAAATTTTTAACGATTATTCTTAAAACCGATTAATCAAAAAACCGATTATTCGAATAAAAATTTTTAAAATTTTGGAAATTTTCACGTTTTTTACAAAAAAAAATATAAGGAGGATGTGAAAAAATTATAAAAATTCACTTTTCAATTACTTAAACTAAAAAAAAAATAATTTTAAGAATTTAAAGATTTTTTAAAAGATCTTTTGCCATTTTATAAAAATTTTATTTAAATGCAATATTTTGAATAAATATTTTTTTTTATATAAAATTAAATTTTAAGTAAATAACCTTGTAAATTAGTTAAAATATATTTAAACTAAATTTTTTCGGCATAAAATTTACAAAATTAGTTTTAAAAAAACATTAAAAATAAAAAGAAATGAAAGAGAAGAGAAGAATTTAAGAAAAATCTAAAAAAAAAAAATTCAAATTAATTTTACTAAAACTTTATAATTTTGTAAAAATTTGATAATTTTGTGAAAAAGAAGAAAAAGCAAGCAAATGAATAGAAAACAGAAAGTAAAAGAAAGAAAGGTATTGTTCCAAATAGAGCCAAGGCGCCATAATATTTATAGTGAACGTTTTTTATTATTATTTTATTATAATTAACAAACTAATATTATTTTGTAATTTTAGTAATTAAGCTTGAAAAACCCTTTGAAAAACGTAGAAACCACAAGGCATGGAATGCTTTATAAAAATATTAAATATAAAATAAAATTATTAATAAATATTTTATATAAAATACAAAAAAATATTAAAATAAAAAATAAATTACAAAAAATTCTAACAAAAAACCTTTAATTCCTAAAAGAAACTTTAAAAAAAAAAACTAAAAGCCAACTTTATTTTTCTAAATTTTAACGAATAATCGTAAAACTGCTTAAACGAATAACCGAATAATTGCAAAAAAAGTGTCTAAACATGTAGACTAAAAGACAATGTTTAAGAAAATGCAATTTTCAAATAAAAATTTAACGAATAATCGCAGAACCGGTTACATAAATAATCGAATAATCGTATAAATACTTGCATAGCATAAAGAACATATACTAAAGCTTAAGAAAACTCAAATTTCATATAAAAATTTTAACGAATAATCGTAAAACCGGTTAATCATTAAAACGATTATTCGAATAATCTTTAAATTTTGTTCACAAAAATGTAATTTACAAGACTTCATTTACCAAAACATAAATTTTATATGAATTTGAAACGAATAATCGTAAAACCGGTCAATCGTTGAAACGATTATTCGAATAATCGTTAAATTTTCTTAACAAACATATAAATTACAAGACTTCATTTACAAAAACATAAATTTTATATGAATTTAAAGCGAATAATCGTAAAACCGAATAATCGTTGAACTAATTATTCGAATAATCGTTAAATTTTGGTAACAAACATAAAAATTACAAGACTTCATTTACAAAAACATAAATTTTATATGAATTTAAAACGAGTAATCGTAAAACCGGTTAATCGTTAAAACGATTATTCGAATAATCGTTAGATTTTGTTAACAAAAATATTACTTACAAGACTCTATTTAGAAAAACATACATTTTATATGAATTTAATACGAATAATCGTAAAACCGGTTAATTGTTAAAACGATTATTCGAATAATCGTTAAATTTTGTTAACAAAAATATAAATCACAAGATTTCATTTACAAAAACATAAATTTTATATGAATTTAAAACGAATAATCGTAAAACCGAATAATCGTTGAAATAATTATTCGAATAATCGTTAAATTTTGTTAACAAAAATATAAATCACAAGACTTCATTTACCAAAACATAAATTTTATATGAATTTGAAACGAATAATCGTAAAACCGAATAATCGTTGAAATATTGAAATTATTCGAATAATCGTTAAATTTTGTTAACAAAAATATTAAATTTAATAAACTTTTAACAAAAATATAAATTTTAAATGAAATTTAAACGAATAATTTGTAGAACCGATTAATCATATCAATAATTATTCGAATAATCGCTAGATTTTTTCTGCAAAATTTGGCATTAAAGATGCTAATTACAAAAATTCAGATTCAGATCAAAAAAACCGGTTATAGGAATAACCGAATAATCATATAAAAAGCAGCCTATTATGTACAATACATACAAATATTAAAAAAGATAAAAATTTCATATAAAATTTTTAACGAATAATCGTAAAACCGGTTAATCGTTCAAACTAATATTCGAATAATCGTTAAATTTTCTTAACTAAAATGGAGAATTTAAGATGCTGTTTACAAAAATGCAGATTTTAAATGAATTTGTAACGAATAATCGTTGAACCGAATAATCGATTAAACGAATAATTCTATAAAAATCAAGAAAATTCATAAAAATTAAACAAAATTTTAAATTTCTTCTTTTTTAAAGAAATTTTTAGGAAAAAATTTTATATTTTTAGAAAAATAAATTGATATTTTTGCAAAATTTTAAGCGATTATTCGTTAAACCGATTAAAAAATTATTCGAATAATCGTTTAAATACTGCCTATTACATATACTATATAACAATGCTTGCAAAAATATAAATTTTAAATGAATTTGTAACGAATAATCGTTTAACCGAATAATCGTTTAAACGGATAATTCAATAAAAATTGGATAATTTTAGGAACACTTTAAAGAATTTGTTAAAAATTCGTAATTTAAAAAAATTTTCAGCCAAAAATGTGTGAATTTTTGGAAATTTTAACGATTATTCGTAAAACCGATTAATCGAATAAACGATTATTCGTTTAAAAATTTGCAAATTTATAGCATTTAAGTTAATGTTAACAAAAATATGAATACAAAAATAATTTTAAATGATATTTTAACGAATAACCGTTAAACCGAATAATCGATTAAACGGATAATTCAGTGAAAAGTAAGAAAATTTAGGAAAATATTACAGAATTTGTTATAATTTCTTGCTTTAAGCAATTTTAGTCAAAAACGTTTGAATTTTTGGAAATTTTAACGATTATTCGTAAAACCGATTAATCGAATAAACGATTATTCGTTAAAAAATTTGCAAATTTATAGCATTTAAGTTGATTTCAACAATAAAAAGAATATTAAATGAATTTAAAGCGAATAATCGTTAAACCGATTATTCGATTAAACGGATAATTCACTAAAAAGTAAGAAAATTTAGGAAAATTTTAACAGAATTTGTTATAAACTCTTAATTTAAGCAATTTTGTGAATTTTGTGTGAATTTTTGGTAAATTTTAACGATTATTCGTAAAACCGATTAATCGAATAAACGATTATTCGTTAAAAAGTTTGTAAATTTATCGAATTTTTGATACTATTAACAAACTATTAACAAAAATATGCTTAACAAATGAATTTAAAATGATATTTTAACGATTATTCGTTAAAAAGTTTGTAAATTTATCGAATTTTTGATACTATTAACAAACTATTAACAAAAATATGCTTAACAAATGAATTTAAAGTGATATTTTAACGATTATTCGTTAAAACGATTAATCGATTAAACGGATAATTCAATAAAAATGAAGAAATTTTAGGAAAATTTGAAAGAATTTGTTATAAATTCTTGAGTTAAGCAATTTTTAACCAAAATGTTGGATAATTTTTGTAAAATTTGAACGATTATACGTTTAAATAGTTTAACAAAAAGTTGTCTTTTATATAAAATTATATTTTTTGCTTTGTTTGCCAATTTCTCTCTTTTTATATATAATTTACTGAAAATAAATATAATAAAAATCTTATAAAAGCTTGTTCCTATAAATCAAAATACTTTCAGTTTCTTTTTGTTTAAGTTTAATTAAAACAACAATAATTTAACTTGAAAACTCCTTTAAACTAGACTTTACTTTTTTATATATTAAAATATATATAAAAAAAACACCCTAAAGTATACTTTACATTTCTTTATATTTAAACTATAAATAAAAAAATATTGTAAATTATTATTATTACTAATGAAAAACCATAAATAAATAAGCTGTATATTAACACAACAACTAAAATAAACAAAAAAGGAATTAAAAAAAAAAAACTAAAAAAAAATATTTTCTATAAAAAATATAGTTTTAAGTTTAAAAAAAAAAATAAAATTTTTTCTACAAAATAAATAAAATAAATACAACAAAAGGTAATTGATTGTAATAAAAAAATCTATAAAAAGAGTGCCATAGGCCAAAAGCATATAAATCCCTTTAAAAATTATTAACAAAAACTGATTCCCTTCCCCTTTTAAACACCTAAAACTATGCCACACTTTCGATAAGTTTCCTTTCCTCTTTGTATACAAATTTCTTAAGTCAAACTAAAATTACTTTTAAAAATCCCCCTAAATGCTTGAAAATTATTAGAAATTTTTTATAAAATCTAAGAGAAAAATCGAAAATTTTTTATTTAAATTTAAGACAAAAACAAAATTCTTTATTTTACAATAAAAATAATAAACAAAAATAGTAAAAAAAATATACAAACAAAATATTGGTTTTAATTGGCTTTTAAATGAAAAGGAAAAAAGGACCAAATATTAAAGAATAATCGATTAAATTTGAAAAAAATCTTAGTATTAGCAATTTGTTTGGTATTTAACAACATTTTAAACGATTATTCGTAAAACCGGTTAATCGAATAATCGATTATTCGTATAAAAATACTGTAGTTATTTGACACTTATGATGCCATATACGAAAATCTAGTTTTCAAACTAATTTCAAGCGAATAATCTTAAACCCGAATAACCGATTCTGCGAATAAATCTCTAAAAACAAAGAAAATTTACAGAAATTAAACAGAATTTAAAAATATTTCTTATTTTTAGCAATTATCAAATGAAATTTTGATAATTTTCGAGGTTTTTAACGATTATTCGCAAAACCGATAAATCGAATAAGCAATTATTCGTATAAAAATATTATAGTTATCTAACATTTAAGATACCATAAACGAAAATCTAGTTTTTAAACAAATTTCAAGCGAATAATCTTAAACCCGAATAACCGATTCAGCGAATAAATCTCTAAAAACAAAGAAAATTTACAAAAATTAAACAGAAGTTAAAAATATTTTTTATTTTTAGCAAATTATCAATTGAAATTTTGATAATTTTCGAGGTTTTTAACGATTATTCGCAAAATCGATTAATCGAGTAACCGATTATTCGTATAAAAATATTGTAGTTATCTGACACTTATGATGCCATATAAGAAAATCTAGTTTTAAAAAAAATTTCAAGCGAATAATCGTAAAACCGAATAACCGATTCAGCGAATAAATTCCCAAAACAAAGAAAATGTACAAAATTAAACAGAATTTTAAAATATTTCTTATATTTAAATTATTAACAATTGAAATTTTGATAATTTTCGCAGTTTTGAACAATTCGCAAAACCGATTAACGAATAACCGATTATTCGTACAAAAAGTTTAAGGATATATAATATTTATGATGTCATATATACGAAAATCTTGATTTTAAGCAAATTTTAAGCGAATAATTGTAAAACCGAATAACCGATTCAGCGAATAAATCCCCAAAAATAAAGAAAAATTTCAAAAATTAAACTGAATTTCTTGTTTTTAGCAATTCTCATTTGAAATTAATAAAACGATTATTCGCAAAACCGATTAATCGAGTAACCGAATAATCGATTACCCGAATAAATTTATAAAATTTAAGAAAATCACCAAAAATTTAATGGAATTTTAAATAACTTATTGTTCTCAGTAATTCTCCTACAAAATTTTTATCATTTAATGAGTTTTTAACGATTATTCGTGAAACCGGTTCGACAAATATTCGAATAATAGTACAGAAATAACCAAACTTTATAGAATTTAAAGCAAAGTTTATAAAAATATACTATTTGACTACAATTTAAACGAATAATCGTTGAACCGAATAATCGATTAACCGAATCAAATCTATAAAACGTATAATAGCAGCAAAAATAAACAGGAATTTGATATTGCTTCTTACTCTAAGTTATTTTTCTGATGAAACTATGATATTTTATGGACTTCTAAGCGATTATTCGTAAAACCGGTTTGGTCATTATATGAATAATCGAATAAAAATTTTAAAAATTTGTAGAATTTAAATCAACGTTTTCAAAAATATACAATTTGAATAAAATTTAAACGAATAATCATTTAACCAAATAATCGATTACCCGAATAACTTTATAAAAATTTTAAAAAATTTATTGGATTTGAAATAATTTCTTGTCCTCAGTAGTTTTCTCACCAAACTTTGATATTCTATTGAGTCTCAAGCGATTATTCGTAAAACCGGTTCGGAAATTATTCGAATAATCTAATAAAAATTTTCCAAATGTTATATCTATTTTTTTAATTAAATTTTAACTACTGCCTTCCAACTAGACCCTTGCTTAAACCCCCCTTTTCACCCTTTAAAATCCTTTTAATTGTACTGCCTTAAAGTATGCAAAACAAAACTATTTGCCATTTAATGTATTATATTTATTATCAACAAACAAACATACTCTTGGATGTCTTAAAAAATAAATGTCTACAAAGTAAACTATTAATTTATTAATAAAAATTACTAAAAAAAATATTACAAAATTTAAATATTAAAAAAAATAAATACAAAAACATTAAATTGAAAGAAAATAACTGTTTATTGTATCAATAAATAAAAGTTGGATTGAGTCAAAGAAATGTTTATGAATGCAGTAACACATACACAACAATTTAAAAAACGCCTAAATATACGCTAAACAAAAAATGTAGAAAAATGTTACATAGAGGTTTAAAAACAAAAAACAAACTAAATTTATGGAAAAATGGTAGAAGAATAAATGAAACAAAATGTTGTTGGTATGAAAAACAAGATAAATTGTTAAAGAAGGATAAAACAGAATTTAGAATTAAAGAAAGAATTAATTGATATTTGTAAGATTTTAGTACTGCTTTTTAAAGTATACTTTTAGGGGCTATGAACTAAACTACAGATAAGACTCTCGACTAACTATAGAGCTAGACTATAACTAGACTATGACTAGACTAATAGACTAGAACTATAGACTGACTATTACTAGACTATACTAGACTATAGACCGACTAGAACTAGAACTATAGCCTAGACTATAGACTAGACTATAGACTGACTATAGACTAGACATAGACTAACTATAGACTAGCCTAGAGAACTAGACTATAGACTAAACGAGACTTAGACTAGACTATAGACTAGACTATAGACTAGACTATAGACTAGCCTATAGACTAGACTATAGACTAGACTCATAGACTAGACTATGACTAACTATAGACTAGACTATATACTAGACTTAGACAGAAACTATAGACTAGACTAAATAGACTAGACTAGACTATAGACTAGACTATAGACTAGACTATAGACTAGACTATAGACTAGACTATAGACTAGACTATAGACTAGACTATAGACTAGACGATAGACTAGACTATAGACTAGACTATAGACTAGACTATAGACTAGACTATAGACTAGACTATAGACTAGACTATAGACTAGACTATAGACTAGACGATAGACTAGACTATAGACTAGACTATAGACTAGACTATAGACTAGACTATAGACTAGACTATAGACTAGACTATAGACTAACTATAGACTAGACTATAGACTAGAACTATAGACTAGACTATAGACTAGACTATAGACTAGACTATAGACTAGACTATAGACTAGACTATAGACTAGACTATAGACTAACTATAGACTAGACTATAGACTAGACTATAGACTAGACTATAGACTAGACTATAGACTAGACTATAGACTAGACTATAGACTAGCACTATAGACTAGACTATAGACTAGACTATAGACTAGACTATAGACTAGACTATAGACTAGACTATAGACTAGACTATAGACTAGACTATAGACTAGACTATAGACTAGACTATAGACTAGACTATAGACTAGACTATAGACTAGACTATAGACTAGACTATAGACTAGACTATAGACTAGACTATAGACTAGACTATAGACTAGACTATAGACTAGACTATAGACTAGACTAGAGACTAGACTATAGACTAGACTATAGACTAGACTATAGACTAGACTATAGACTAGACTTAGACTAGACTATAGACTAGACTATAGACTAGACTATAGACTAGACTATAGACTAGACTATAGACTAGACTATAGACTAGACTATAGACTAGACTATAGACTAGACTATAGACTAGACTATAGACTAGACTATAGACTAGACTATAGACTAGACTATAGACTAGACTATAGACTAGACTATAGACTAGACTATAGACTAGACTATAGACTAGACTATAGACTAGACTATAGACTAGACTATAGACTAGACTTAGACTAGACTATAGACTAGACTATAGACTAGACTATAGACTAGACTATAGACTAGACTATAGACTAACTATAGACTAGACTATAGACTAGACTATAGACTAGACTATAGACTAGACTATAGACTAGACTATAGACTAGACTATAGACTAGACTATAGACTAGACTATAGACTAGACTATAGACTAGACTATAGACTAGACTATAGACTAGACTATAGACTAGACTATAGACTAGACTATAGACTAGACTATAGACTAGACTATAGACTAGACTATAGACTAGACTATAGACTAGATATAGACTAGACTATAGACTAGACTATAGACTAGCCTAGAGTCTAGACTATAGACTAGACTATAGACTAGCCTAGAGTCTAGACTATAGACTAGACTATAGACTAGACTATAGACTAGACTATAGACTAGACTATAGACTAGACTATAGACTAGACTATAGACTAGCTATAGACTAGACTATAGACTAGACTATAGATTAGACTATAGACTAGACATAGACTAGACTATAGACTAGACTCTAGGCTATACTATAGACTAGACTATAAACTATACCATAGACTATACTATAGATTAGACTATAGACTATACCATAGACTATACTATAGACTAGACTATAGACTATACTATAGATTAGACTATAGACTAGACTATAAACTATACCATAGACTATACTATAGACTAGACTATAGACTAGACTATAGACTATATTATAAACTAGACTATAGACTAGACTATAGACTGGACTATAGACTGGACTATCGACTAGACTAAATACTAGAATAGACTGTACTACAGACTAGTTTATGGACTAGACAGTAGTTCACACTGTAGGCCTGAAAGTATGCTTTCTTTAGTTCTTAGTTAGTTCTTTTTATACGTTTAAAAACTGTTTTTTTTTTCTATTATAAAATTTAACTTTTTGCTTACGATAAGTTTTCTGATTAAAACAAACTTTCTTTTTGTAATAAATCTATGAAAAAGAAACTTAAAATGAAATCATCCTACAACTTATGCAATAATTATAACAAAATAAACAATATTAAAGCTAAATTAAAACAGAAAAAAGGTAAGATAATATTTAGAAAACGAATAAGCTAAAAAGAAAACAAATAAAACATACATAAAAGACTTTAAAAACTGGGAACTTATAGCCACTACAACCAAAAACAAAATAATAAAATATTTAATAAATAAAATCTAAACCATAAAACAATAACGACAACTAAAATACTTTATTAAATAGTAAACAAATTTGCGTAACAATTTTTTGAATTTATAATAAATATATACAACAAAAACATATACAAAAAAAATTACAATAAATATTAAAATAAATATACAATTAAAATAAAATAAAAAACAATCCTAAAAATATGCTATAAAATTTACCAAACAACAGTTGCCATTCAAATGAAACACAAAATAAACAAAGTACTGTGTGTTAGTTTTTAGTCTTAAAAACCGGAAAAAATTCAAATCAAATCATTAAAAATAAAAATAATATTAAAAATAAAATTAAAAAATAAACAACTTTTTGATAAAAATGTTTTTTGTATGGCGTAATTACGAGAAAAAAAAAACGAATAATAAACAAAACTGTAGGTCTGCATTGAAAAACAAACTTTTTTACATTTTTGTAATTGTAATCTTAAGTTTCTTTGCGTTTTCCTTACTTTTGTAATTTTTTATAAAAATAAAAAATAAAATAAAAAATATTGCAAAAAAAAAACTGAATAAAATACGAAAATATAATAAAAACTGGAAATGGTGTTGAATTATTTTGAAAAGAAAGTAAACTATAGATTACAGAGCAGAATTAAGCAGAACTACAAATTACAATAGACTAGACTTGACTGTAGACTATAGACTGACTAGACTAGACTATAGACTAGACTATTGACTAGACTATAGACTAGACTATAGACTAGAATATAGACTAGACTATTGACTAGACTACAGACTAGACTACACACTAGACTATAGACAGGACTATAGACTAGACCATAGAATAAACTATAGACTAGACTATAGACTAGACCATAGACTAGGCTATAGACTATAGACTAGTCTATAGACTAGACTATAGACTAGACAATAGACTAGACTATAGACTAGACTATAGACTAGACTATAGACTAGACTATAGACTAGACTATAGACTAGACTATAGACTAGACTATAGACTAGACTATAGACTAGACTATAGAATAGACTATAGACTAGACTATAGACTAGACTATAGACTAGACTATAGACTAGACTATAGACTAAACTATAGACTAGACTATAGACTAGACTATAGACTAGACTTTAGACTAGACTATAAACTAGACTATAGACTAGACTATAGACTAGACCATAGATTAGACTATAGACTAGACTATAGACTAGACTATAGACTAGACCATAGACTAACTATAGACTAGACTATAGACTAGACTATAGACTAGACTATAGACTAGACTATAGACTAGACTATAGACTAGACTATAGACTAGACTATAGACTAGACTATAGACTAGACTATAGACTAGACTATAGACTAGACTATAGACTAGACTATAGACTAGACTATAGACTAGACTATAGACTAGACTATAGACTAGACTATAGACTAGACTATAGACTAGACTAATACTAGACTATAGACTAGACTATAGACTAGACTATAACTAGACTATAGACTAGACTATCAGACTAGACTATAGACTAGACTATAGACTAGACTATACTAGACTATGACTAAGACTATAGACTAGACTATAGACTATACTAGACTAGACTATAGACTAGACTATAGACTAGACTATAGACTAGACTATAGACTAGACTATAGACTAGACTATAGACTAACTATAGACGAGACTATAGACTACACTATAGACTAGACTATAGACTAGACTATAGACTAGACTATAGACTGACTATAGACTAGACTATAGACTAGACTATAGACTAGACTATAGACTAGACTATAGACTAGACTATAGACTAGACTATAGACTAGACTATAGACTAGACTAAGACTATAGACTAGACTGACATAGACTAGACTAGACTATAGACTAGACTATAGACTAGACTATAGACTAGACTATAGACTAGACTATAGACTAGACTATAGACTAGACTATAGACTAGACTAGAACTAGACTATAGACTAGACTATAGACTAGACTATAGACTAGACTATAACTAGACTATAGACTAGACTATAGACTAGACTATAGACTAGACTATAGACTAATAGACTAGACTAATAGACTAGACTATAGACTAGACTAATAGACTAGACTATAGACTAGACTATAGACTAGACTATAGACTAGACTATAGACTAGACTAAGACTAGACTATAGACTAGACTATAGACTATAGACTAGACTATAGACTAGACTATAGACTAGACTATAGACTAGACTATAGACTAGACTATAGACTAGACTATAGACTAGACTATAGACTAGACTATAGACTAGACTATAGACTAGACTATAGACTAGGACTAATAGACTAGACTATAGACTAGACTATAGACTAGACTATAGACTAGACTATAGACTAGACTATAGACTAGACTATAGACTAGACTATAGACTAGACTATAGAACTAGACTATAGACTAGACTATAGACTAGACTAGAGACTAGACTATAGACTAGACTATAGCTAGACTATAGACTAGACTATAGACTAGACTAGACTATAGACTATAGACTAGACTATAGACTAGACTATAGACTAGACTATAGACTAGACTATAGACTAGACTATAGACTAGACTATAGACTAGACTATAGACTAGACTATAGACTAGACTTATAGACTAGACTAGACTATAGACTAGACTATAGACTAGACTATAGACTAGACTATACTAGACTATAGACTAGACTATAGACTAGACTATAGACTAGACTATAGACTAGACTATAGACTAGACTATAGACTAGACTATAGACTAGACTATAGACTAGACTATAGACTAGACTATAGACTAGACTATAGACTAGACTATAGACTAGACTATAGACTAGACTATAGACTAGACTATAGACTAGACTATAGACTAGACTATAGACTAGACTATAGACTAGACTATAGACTAGACTATAGACTAGACTATAGACTAGACTATAGACTAGACTATAGACTAGACTATAGACTAGACTATAGACTAGACTATAGACTAGACTATAGACTGACCCTTTATTAGACTAGACTATAGACTAGACTATAGACTAGGATATCTACTAGACCTATAGACTAGGGTACTATAGACTAGACTATAGACTAGACTATAGACTAGACTAGTAGACTAGGACTATAGGACTAGACTATAGACTAGACTATAGACTAGACTAGTAGACTAGACATAGACTAGACTATAGACTAGACTATAGACTAGACTATAGACTAGACTATAGACTAGATATAGACTAGACCTAGACTAGACTATAGACTAGACTATAGACTAGACTAATGACTAGACTAACATAACTAGACTAGACTATAGACTAGACTATAGATAGACTAGACTAGACTGTTGACTAGACTATAGAACAAGAACTATAGACTAGACTAAGACTAGACTATAGACTAGACTTAAGACTAGACTATAGAAAAAAAAACCTAGCTATAGACTAAACATAGACTAGACCTATAGACCGAGACTATGACTAGACTATAGACTAGAATATAGACTAGACTAATAGACCTAGACTATAGACTAGCGATAGACTAGACTATAGACTAACTATATACTGACTTTAGACTAGACTATAGACTAGACTATAACTAGACTATAGACAGACTATAGACTAGACGATAGACTGACTTAGACCTATAAGCTATAGACTGACTATAGACTAAACTATAGACTAGACTATAGAACTATAGACTAGACTATAGACTAGACTATAGAACTAGACATAGACTAGACTAGACTATAGACTAGACTATAGACTAGACTATAGACTAGACTATAGACTAGACTATAGACTAGACTATAGACTAGACTATAGACTAGACTATAGACTAGACTATAGACTAGACTATAACTAGACTATAGACTAGACTATAGACTAGACTATAGACTAGACTATAGACTAGACTATAGACTAGACTATAGACTAGACTATAGACTAGACTATAGACTAGACTATAGACTAGACTATAGACTAGACTATAGACTAGACTATAGACTAGACTAGACTAGACTATAGACTAGACTATAGACTAGACTATAGACTAGAATATAGACTAGACTATAGACTAGACTATAGACTAGACTATAGACTAGACTATAGACTAGACTAGACTATAGACTAGACTAGACTATAGACTAGACTATAGACTAGACTATAGACTAGACTGTAGACTAGACTATAGACTAGACTATAGACTAGACTATAGACCTACATATAGACTATAGACTAGACTATAGACTAGACTATAGACTAGACTATAGACTAGACTATAGACTAGACTATAGACTAGACTATAGACTAGACTATAGACTAGACTATAGACTAGACTATAGACTAGACTATAGACTAGACTATAGACTAGACTATAGACTAGACTATAGACTAGACTATAGACTAGACTATAGACTAGACTATAGACTAGACTATAGACTAGACTATAGACTAGACTATAGACTAGACTATAGACTAGACTATAGACTAGACTATAGACTAGACTATAGACTATGACTAGACTATAGACTAGACTATAGACTAGACTATAGACTAGACTATAGACTAGACTATAGACTAGACTATAGACTAGACTATAGACTAGACTATAGACTAGACTATAGACTAGACTATAGACTAGACTATTGACTAGACTATAGACTAGACTATAGACTAGACTATGGACTAGACTATAGACTAGACTATAGACTAGACTATAGACTAGACTATAGACTAGACTAGACTATAGACTAGACTATAGACTAGACTATAGACTAGACTATAGACTAGACTATAGACTAGACTATAGACTAGACTATAGACTAGACTATAGACTAGACTATAGACTAGACTATAGACTAGACTATAGACTAGACTATAGACTAGACTATAGAATAGACTATAGACTAGACTATAGACTAGACTATAGACTAGACTATAGACTAGACTATAGACTAGACTATAGTCTAGACTATAGTCTAGACTATAGACTAGACTATAGGCTAGACTATAGACTAGACTATAGACTACTATAGACTAGACTATAGACTAGACTATAGACTAGACTATAGACTAGACTATAGACTAGACTATAGACTAGACTATAGACTAGACTATAGACTAGACTATAGACTAGACTATAGACTAGACTATAGACTAGACTATAGACTAGACTATAGACTAGACTATACACTAGACTATAGACTAGACTATAGACTAGACTATAGACTAGACTATAGACTAGACTATAGACTAGACTATAGACTAGACTATACACTAGACTATAGACTAGACTATAGACTAGACTATAGACTAGACTATAGACTAGACTATAGACTAGACTATAGACTAGACTATACACTAGACTATAGACTAGACTATAGACTAGACTATAGACTAGACTATAGACTAGACTATAGACTAGACTATAGACTAGACTATAGACTAGACTATAGACTAGACTATAGACTAGACTATAGACTAGACTATAGACTAGACTATAGACTAGACTATAGACTAGACTATAGACTAGACTATAGACTAGACTATAGACTAGACTATAGACTAGACTATAGACTAGACTATAGACTAGACTATAGACTAGAGACTATAGACTAGACTATAGACTAGACTATAGACTAGACTATAGACTAGACTATAGACTAGACTATAGACTAGACTATAGACTAGACTATAGACTAGACTATAGACTAGACTATAGACTAGACTATAGACTAGACTATAGACTAGACTAGACTATAGACTAGACTATAGACTAGACTATAGACTAGACTATAGACTAGACTATAGACTAGACTATAGGCTAGACTATAGACTAGACTATAGACTACTAGAGACTAGACTATAGACTAGACTATAGACTAGACTATAGACTAGACTATAGACTAGACTATAGACTAGACTATAGACTAGACTATAGACTAGACTATAGACTACTAGACTAGACTAGACTAGACTATAGACTAGACTATAGACTAGACTATAGACTAGACTATAGACTAGACTATAGATTAGACTATAGACTAGACTATAGATTAGACTATAGACTAGACTATAGACTAGAGTATAGACTAGACTATAGACTAGACTATAGACTAGACTATAGACTAGACTATAGACTAGACTATAGACTAGACTATAGACTAGACTATAGACAAATACTATAGACTAAAATTAAAAATAGTCTAGAATATAGCCTAGGCTATCGGCTACAATAGTCAATAATTATTTAGAATATTTCTGCCACTTAATTAAGCCTTATAAAGTAAACATTAACCCTTTTGTTAAGTTCTAATAATAGTAGCATACTTTTAGGAGTTGTTTAAATAATTACTGTAAATTAAGTGCCCTGCTACAGACTTCTCTTAACTGAGATTGATTTAAATGTTTTTTTCGACCACGCTTTGAAAAATGTCTATAATTAATTATAGACATTTTGTAGCTAACTGTACTTTTTCGCATTATTTTCAAATATTTTCTGTTTAATTGCCTATTTTTATTTGTTACTCATTTTCGCTTGTTTTTTTTGTTAGAAAATATGCGTTTTACAAAAATAAAACTGAAAATGGGTAAAACAAAATCTAAAACCCATTAAAAATTATGTTAAAGAAATACAATACCCATCAGCTACAACTCCTTCTTCGTCATTAAGATAAAATAAACGGGCGAGAAATTAAAAAAAGAAACAAAAAAATCGTATAAAAAACACCCACGACAATGACTGGATACAAGGCAAACTTTTTGTGAAAAAGGGATAGTCTTTCGCTGTTAAAATTTTTAATGAAAAATCTTTGGTTTTTTTTGGACAAAGTAAAAATAATTTGCATCCCTGAAACAAACATCCTCCTCATCAAACCCTTTTCTATTTACAGCTCGTGCCAAAACCAAAAAAGAAGAAAATTATTTACTTTTTTACAAAAGCTCATACATATTCATTGACCATTATTACCACCAAAAATCCTCTTCCACCCACCCCTTTATCATTGTGCTTGTATATATGCATTTTTCCTTTAACTCATTCTTTTCTTACGGTAAAAAAATCCTTCCTTTTTTTGGTTTCATTTTTTGATTTCGTTTTACTTAAATTTCCCCTCGAATTTTTTTTATTTGAGTTTTTATATTGCTTAGAAAATATTGAAATTTGTTTAAGGATTCATTAACGCTAAAAAGGACTCTATTTTAGGAAAACAAAAAATTACACAAAAAAGTAATTAATAGTTTCAAAGTACTTTAGAGTAGGATTACTTAGAAGAAAAGAAATTTTATATTTAGAACTAAACTGGGAAGGGTTATTACAGTCTATAGTCTAGTCTATAGTCTAGTCTATAGTCTAGTCTATAGTCTAGTCTATAGTCTAGTCTATAGTCTAGTCTATAGTCTAGTCTATAGTCTAGTCTATAGTCTAGTCTATAGTCTAGTCTATAGTCTAGTCTATAGTCTAGTCTATAGTCTACTATAGTCTAGTCTATAGTCTAGTCTATAGTCTAGTCTATAGTCTAGTCTATAGTCTAGTCTATAGTCTAGTCTATAGTCTAGTCTATAGTCTAGTCTATAGTCTAGTCTATAGTCTAGTCTATAGTCTAGTCTATAGTCTAGTCTATAGTCTAGTCTATCTAGTCTATAGTCTAGTCTATAGTCTAGTCTATAGTCTAGTCTATAGTCTAGTCTATAGTCTAGTCTATAGTCTAGTCTATAGTCTAGTCTATAGTCTAGTCTATAGTCTAGTCTATAGTCTAGTCTATAGTCTAGTCTATATCTAGTCTATAGTCTAGTCTATAGTCTAGTCTATAGTCTAGTCTATAGTCTAGTCTATAGTCTAGTCTATAGTCTAGTCTATAGTCTAGTCTATAGTCTAGTCTATAGTCTAGTCTATAGTCTAGTCTATAGTCTAGTCTATAGTCTAGTCTATAGTCTAGTCTATAGTCTAGTCTATAGTCTAGTCTATAGTCTAGTCTATAGTCTAGTCTATAGTCTAGTCATAGTCTAGTCTATAGTCTAGTCTATAGTCTAGTCTATAGTCTAGTCTATAGTCTAGTCTATAGTCTAGTCTATAGTCTAGTCTATACTAGTCTATAGTCTAGTCTATAGTCTAGTCTATAGTCTAGTCTATAGTCTAGTCTATAGTCTAGTCTATAGTCTAGTCTATAGTCTAGTCTATAGTCTAGTCTATAGTCTAGTCTATAGTCTAGTCTATAGTCTAGTCTATAGTCTAGTCTATAGTCTAGTCTATAGTCTAGTCTATAGTCTAGTCTATAGTCTAGTCTATAGTCTAGTCTATAGTCTAGTCTATAGTCTAGTCTATAGTCTAGTCTATAGTCTAGTCTATAGTCTAGTCTATAGTCTAGTCTATAGTCTAGTCTATAGTCTAGTCTATAGTCTAGTCTATAGTCTAGTCTATAGTCTAGTCTATAGTGTAGTCTATAGTCTAGTCTATAGTCTAGTCTATAGTCTAGTCTATAGTCTAGTCTATAGTCTAGTCTATAGTCTAGACTATAGTCTAGTCTATAGTGTAGTCTATAGTCTAGTCTATAGTCTAGTCTATAGTCTAGTCTATAGTCTAGTCTATAGTCTAGTCTATAGTCTAGTCTATAGTCTAGTCTATAGTCTAGTCTATAGTCTAGTCTATAGTCTAGTCTATAGTCTAGTCTATAGTCTAGTCTATAGTCTAGTCTATAGTCTAGTCTATAGTCTAGTCTATAGTCTAGTCTATAGTCTAGTCTATAGTCTAGTCTATAGTCTAGTCTATAGTCTAGTCTATAGTCTAGTCTATAGTCTAGTCTATAGTCTAGTCTATAGTCTAGTCTATAGTCTAGTCTATAGTCTAGTCTATAGTCTAGTCTATAGTCTAGTCTATAGTCTAGTCTATAGTCTAGTCTATAGTCTAGTCTATAGTCTAGTCTATAGTCTAGTCTATAGTCTAGTCTATAGTCTAGTCTATAGTCTAGTCTATAGTCTAGTCTATAGTCTAGTCTATAGTCTAGTCTATAGTCTAGTCTATAGTCTAGTCTATAGTCTAGTCTATAGTCTAGTCTATAGTCTAGTCTATAGTCGAGTCTATAGTCTAGTCTATAGTCTAGTCGATAGTCTAGTCTATAGTCTAGTCTATAGTCTAGTCTATAGTCTAGTCTTAGTCTAGTCTATAGGCTAGTCTATAGTCTAGTCCATAGTCTAGTCTATAGTCTAGTCTATAGTCTAGTCTATAGTAGTCTAGTCTAGTAGAGTCTAGTCTACAGTCTAGTCTACAGTCTACTCTATAATCTAGTATAGAGTCTAATCTATAGTCTAGTCTATAGTCTTTCTATAGTCTAGTCTATAGTCTATGCTATAGTATAGTCTATAGTGTAGTCTATAGTCTAGTCTATAGTCTATTCTATAGTCTAGTCTATAGTCTAGTATATAGTCTAATCTATAGTCTAGTCTATAGTCTAGTCTAGTCTATAATCTAGTCTATAGTCTAGTCTATAGTCTAGTCTTTAGTCTAGTCTATAGTCTAGTCTATAGTCTAGTCTATAGTCTAGTCTATAGTCTAGTCTATAGTCTAGTCTATAGTCTAGTCTATAGTCTAGTCTATAGTCTTATTTAATTTTTCCGTTACAGTTTCGTTTTTTTTTTCTAAAATGTCATAAATCTTTTTCCCGCTTGTGTGGCATGATTTATGTCAAGTATTATAATATTTCTTTGAAAATATATTTTAAAACTTAATTAGTTTTAAATAACAAGCGTTTTACCAAGGTATCCCAAGGAATCCCTTACACATGTGTGACCTTAGAAGCAAATATATTTAAAGAAAATAAAATTATGGTTTTAAAATAGGAGTAAGTAGATATATACGAGTATTTAATAATTTACCTTCTCAGAAGTTTATGATAAAAAACTATTAGAGGGAGATTTTTGTAGTATCATAATAAATTTTCTATAGTATATGTGTAGGCAAAATTAATATTCTATAAACTATAGCATAAACTAGAGCGTCTGTTTTTTGGTTGTAGCTTTAGCAGATTTTGTTACAATGTGAGATCATGTGTAAGTTTGTAGGTATAGGTAAGTGAGTTTAACAACCCTGGAGCCTAATAAAGTAAAGTGTAGCATACATTTAGGCGAAATTAATCGTTTAAGGGATTAATGGATAAAACCAGTCCATTTAATAAGGAAGATTGTGCAGAATTGTGTATCTTTATATTAGAGCCTACTTTAGGAGCTTTTAAGACTTCTTTGGCAGTTTGTACTTTTCACTTCATGGGTTAATATTTGTAGTCGTTAGCTTCCTGCCTTTCTTTTACCTTTTACATATTCCTATATTACCTCCCACTCTAGTCCTGATTCGACTGCTTTGTGTATAAAACACATCAACTGATTATAAATTTAAAATATGTATGTATGTATGTATGTATATGTGAGCCTAAATACATATGTATATATGTGTGTATAAGTGTTTAGTTTCACTGTAAGTGTTTTACTTTTCCTTTTTTTGGCAAATTGTATAAAATTGCCCACCAATGTCCTCCTAAGACTCAAGTAGCAATAACTAACCCCCACTCCATTATGTAAAGGATGTATGTAAGGACTCAGGATACAGACTCATGCGTGTACGCACATGCTTTAAGGGTATTATGCATGGACAATATTTGCCTTTTATAAGAGGAATATCTTAAAAAAGAACTCTACACTGTTTCAAAATTTATGATAAAAATGGGAAAATTTGAAAATTGATTCTAAAGTTTAGGAACATTTTGTAAAAAAATTTATGAAATGTTTGAAAAGATTTTACTAATGTTTAATAGCTAAAGGTGTTAACTTTCAAAAACTGGAAAAATATTTTGCGATTTTCTTTAAACAAAAATTTTTGAACAAAAATTATGTTTGACGAAATTTTTTCAAAATTTTCAATTTCAACAAAAAAGACAAAAGAATATATCAAAATTTTTCATAGAATTATATATCATTTTAAAGCCCATTGTCTTGTCTTTTAGGTAAGCAATAAATTCTTTTGGAAACATTGTCCTTCGTTACCGAAAAAAAACACACACACAATTTAAAATCAATAGATCTAGTGTACTGATGTTGGTAAATGGAATTTTTGAATGTTTTGAAGCTTTTTAAATATTAGCAAATCCTATTTAAAATAAATATATTGTATACGAGCTATAAGCCAATGATTTTTTATACAAAAAAAAAAAAAAAATTACCAAAAAAACCTGTTCTAACGTATGTGTAGAGGCTTTTGCTCTTAGCCCAAAACCTTAAGGATATGCTTTAGAAACTAGTAGCAGAAGTTAAAAGCAACAACTTTACTTGTTGTTGTTGCGTAAATATGACATTGTTAGCACAATATTATAAAGACACCATTATACACACATAAATTTTTTTGTACATTATAAAATATATTGTCATATGAGTGGGTCCATAATCAAACATATAAAACGTGAAAGTTTTGGTTTTCACATAAATTTGTTTTTTGTGAAAAGGAAATCTGTTTTTTTCTAAGGTGATTTACATTTTCAAAAACCGCTCTTACTGTTCTCGGCCCGGAAATTGTGATTGGGTGTTGGTGTTATTTTTTACATAAAATAAAAGTTTAAGATTTTGTTTATTTAGAGCAAAAGGAAGTAATCTAAAAACTTAAATTTTATAATATTAACGAACCAAACTATAAAGCATACTTTAAGGATTTAAATAATAAAGCATACCTTAAGGAGTTTAGAAGTTAAAAGAAAAATATTATTTAAAATTTTAGTTGAAAGTTTATGGGTATTAAATAGATTAAAAAATTTAATGATAACTCTAAACTACACTAGACTACAGATTAGGCAATAGACTAGACTATAGACTAGACCATAGACTTGACTAAAGACTATACTAGACTAGACTATAGACTAGACTACAGACTAGACTATAGACTAGACTAGACTATAGACTATGCTATAGACTAGACTATAGACTAGACTATAGACTAGACTATAGGCTACACTATAGACTAGACTATAGACTAGACTATAGACTAGACTATAGACTAGACTATAGACTAGACTATAGACTAGACTATAGACTAGACTATAGACTAGACTATAGACTAGACTATAGACTAGACTATAGACTAGACTATAGACTAGACTATAGACTAGACTATAGACTAGACTATAGACTAGACTATAGACTAGACTATAGACTAGACTATAGACTAGACTAGACTAGACTATAGACTAGACTATAGACTAGACTATAGACTAGACTATAGACTAGACTATAGACTAGACTATAGACTAGACTATAGACTAGACTATAGACTAGACTATAGACTGACTATAGACTAGACTATAGACTAGACTATACTAGACTAGACTAGACTATAGACTAGACTATAGACAGACTATAGACTAGACTATAGACTAGACTATAGACTAGACTACATAGACTAGACTATAGACTAGACTATAGACTAGCTATAGACTAGACTAAGACTAGACTATAGACTAGACTATAGACTAGACTATAGACTAGACTATAGACTAGACTATAGACGAGACTATAGACTAGACTATAGACTAGACTATAGACTAGACTATAGACTAGACTATAGACTAGACTATAGACGACTATAGACTAGACTAGACTAGACTAATAGACTAACCTAGACTAGACTATAGACTAGACTATACTAGACTATACGAGACTATAGACTAGACTATAGACTATACTATAGACTAGACTATAGACTAGACGATAGACTAGACTATAGACTAGACTATAGACTAGACTATAGACTAGACTATAGACTAGACTATAGACAGACTATAGACTAGACTATAGACTAGACTATAGACTAGACTATAGACTAGACTATAGACCTAGACTATAGACTAGACTATAGACTAGACTATAGACTAGACTATAGACGAGACTATAGACTAGACTATAGACTAGACTATAGACTAGACTATAGACTGTAGACTATAACTAGACTATAGACTATAGACTAGACTATAGACTAGACTATAGACTAGACTATAGACTAGACTATAGACTAGACTATAGACTAGACTATAGACTAGACTATAGACTAGACTATAGACTAGACTATAGACTAGACTATAGACTAGACTATAGACTAGACTATAGACTAGACTATAGACTAGACTATAGACTAGACTATAGACTAGACTATAGACTAGACTATAGACTAGACTATAGACTAGACTATAGACTAGACTATAGCTAGACTATATACTAGACTATAGACTAGACTATAGACTAGACTATAGACTAGACTATAGACTAGACTATAGACTAGACTATAGACTAGACTATAGACTAGACTATAGACTAGACTATAGACTAGACTATAGACTAGACTATAGACTAGACTAACTAGACTAGACTATAGACTAGACTATAGACTAGACTATAGACTAGACTATAGACTAGACTATAGACTAGACTATAGACTAGACTATAGACTAGACTATAGACTAGACTATAGACTAGACTAGACTAGACTATAGACTAGACTATAGACGACTATAGACTAGACTATAGACTAGACTATAGACTAGACTATAGACTAGACTATAGACTAGACTATAGACTAGACTATAGACTAGACTATAGACTAGACTATAGACTAGACTATAGACTAGACTTAGACTATAGACTATAGAGACTATAGACTAGACTATAGACTAGACTATAGACTAGACTATAGACTAGACTATAGACTAGACTATAGACTAGACTATAGACTAGACTATAGACTAGACTATAGACTAGACTATAGACTAGACTATAGACTAGACTATAGACTAGACTATAGACTAGACTATAGACTAGACTATAGACTAGACTATAGACTAGACTATAGACTAGACTATAGACTAGACTATAGACTAGACTATAGACTAGACTATAGACTAGACTATAGACTAGACTATAGACTAGACTATAGACTAGACTATAGACTAGACTATAGACTAGACTATAGACTAGACTATAGACTAGACTATAGACTTAGACTATAGACTAGACTATAGACTAGACTATAGACTAGACTATGACTAGACTATAGACTAGACTATAGACTAGACTATAGACTAGACTATAGACTAGACTATAGACTAGACTATAGACTAGACTATAGACTAGACTATAGACTAGACTATAGACTAGACTATAGACTAGACTATAGACTAGACTATAGACTAGACTATAGACTAGACTATAGACTAGACTATAGACTAGACTATAGACTAGACTATAGACTAGACTATAGACTAGACTATAGACTAGACTATAGACTAGACTATAGACTAGACTATAGACTAGACTATAGACTAGACTATAGACTAGACTATAGACTAGACTATAGACTAGACTATAGACTAGACTATAGACTAGACTATAGACTAGACTATAGACTAGACTATAGACTAGACTATAGACTAGACTATAGACTAGACTATAGACTAGACTATAGACTAGACTATAGACTAGACTATAGACTAGACTATAGACTAGACTATAGACTAGACTATAGACTAGACTATAGACTAGACTATAGACTAGACTATAGACTAGACTATAGACTAGACTATAGACTAGACTATAGACTAGACTATAGACTAGACTATAGACTAGACTATAGACTAGACTATAGACTAGACTATAGACTAGACTATAGACTAGACTATAGACTAGACTATAGACTAGACTATAGACTAGACTATAGACTAGACTATAGACTAGACTATAGACTAGACTATAGACTAGACTATAGACTAGACTATAGACTAGACTATAGACTAGACTATAGACTAGACTATAGACTAGACTATAGACTAGACTATAGACTAGACTATAGACTAGACTATAGACTAGACTATAGACTAGACTATAGACTAGACTATAGACTAGACTATAGACTAGACTATAGACTAGACTATAGACTAGACTATAGACTAGACTATAGACTAGACTATAGACTAGACTATAGACTAGACTATAGACTAGACTAGACTAGACTATAGACTAGACTATAGACTAGACTATAGACTAGACTATAGACTAGACTATAGACTAGACTATAGACTAGACTATAGACTAGACTATAGACTAGACTATAGACTAGACTATAGACTAGACTATAGACTAGACTATAGACTAGACTATAGACTAGACTATAGACTAGATTATAGACTAGACTATAGACTAGACTATAGACTAGACTATAGACTAGACTATAGACTAGACTATAGACTAGACTATAGACTAGACTATAGACTAGACTATAGACTAGACTATAGACTAGACTATAGACTAGACTATAGACTAGACTATAGACTAGACTATAGACTAGATAGATAGACTATAGACTAGACTATAGACTAGACTATAGACTAGACTATAGACTAGACTATAGACTAGACTATAGACTAGACTATAGACTAGACTATAGACTAGACTATAGACTAGACTATAGACTAGACTATAGACTAGACTATAGACTAGACTATAGACTAGACTATAGACTAGACTATGACTAGACTATAGACTAGACTATAGACTGACTATAGACTAGACTATAGACTAGACTATAGACTAGACTATAGACTAGACTATAGACTAGACTATAGACTAGACTATAGACTAGACTATAGACTAGACTATAGACTAGACTATAGACTAGACTATAGACTAGACTATAGACTAGACTATAGACTAGACTATAGACTAGACTATAGACTAGACTATAGACTAGACTATAGACTAGACTATAGACTAGACTATAGACTAGACTAGACTAGACTAAGACTAGACTATAGACTAGACTATAGACTAGACTATAGACTAGACTATAGACTAGACTAGACTAGACTATAGACTAGACTATAGACTAGACTATAGACTAGACTATAGACTAGACTATAGACTAGACTATAGACTAGACTATAGACTAGACTATAGACTAGACTATAGACTAGACTATAGACTAGACTATAGACTAGACTATAGACTAGACTATAGACTAGACTATAGACTAGACTATAGACTAGACTATAGACTAGACTATAGACTAGACTATAGACTAGACTATAGACTAGACTATAGACTAGACTATAGACTAGACTATAGACTAGACTATAGACTAGACTATAGACTAGACTATAGACTAGACTATAGACTAGACTATAGACTAGACTATAGACTAGACTATAGACTAGACTATAGACTAGACTATAGACTAGACTATAGACTAGACTATAGACTAGACTATAGACTAGACTATAGACTAGACTATAGACTAGACTAAGACTAGACTATAGACTAGACTATAGACTAGACTATAGACTAGACTATAGACTAGACTATAGACTAGACTATAGACTAGACTATAGACTAGACTATAGACTAGACTATAGACTAGACTATAGACTAGATATAGACTAGACTATAGACTAGACTATAGACTAGACTATAGACTAGATTATAGACTAGACTATAGACTAGACTATAGACTAGACTATAGACTAGACTATAGACTAGACTATAGACTAGACTATAGACTAGACTATAGACTAGACTATAGACTAGACTATAGACTAGACTATTGACTAGACTATAGACTAAACTATAGACTAGACTATAGACTAGACTATAGACTAGACTGTAGACTAGACTATAGACTAGACTATAGACTAGACTGTAGACTAGACTTTAGACTAGACTATAGACTAGACTATAGACTAGACTATAGACTAGACTATAGACTAGACTATAGACTAGACTATAGACTAGACTATAGACTAGACTATAGACTAGACTATAGACTAGACTATAGACTAGACTATAGACTAGACTATAGACTAGACTATAGACTAGACTATAGACTAGACTATAGACTAGACTATAGACTAGACTATAGACTAGACTATAGACTAGACTATAGACTAGACTATAGACTAGACTATAGACTAGACTATAGACTAGACTATAGACTAGACTATAGACTAGACTATAGACTAGACTATAGACTAGACTATAGACTAGACTATAGACTAGACTATAGACTAGACTATAGACTAGACTATAGACTAGACTATAGACTAGACTATAGACTAGACTATAGACTAGACTATAGACTAGACTATAGACTAGACTATAGACTAGACTATAGACTAGACTATAGACTAGACTATAGACTAGACAATAGACTAGACTATAGACTAGACTATAGACTAGACTATAGACTAGACTATAGACTAGACTATAGACTAGACTATAGACTAGACTATAGACTAGACTATAGACTAGACTATAGACTAGACTATAGACTAGACTATAGACTAGACTATAGACTAGACTATAGACTAGACTATAGACTAGACTATAGACTAGACTATAGACTAGACTATAGACTAGACTATAGACTAGACTATAGACTAGACTATAGACTAGACTATAGACTAGACTATAGACTAGACTAGACTAGATCTAGACTAGACTATAGACTAGACTATAGACTAGTACTATAGACTAGACTATAGACTAGACTATAGACTAAGACTATAGACTAGACTATAGACTAGACTATAGACTAGACTATAGACTAGACTATAGACTAGACTATAGACTAGACTATAGACTAGACTATAGACTAGACTATAGACTAGACTATAGACTAGATTATAGACTAGACTATAGACTAGACTATAGGACTAGACTATAGACTAGATTATAGACTAGACTATAGACTAGACTATAGACTAGACTATAGACTAGACTATAGACTAGACTTAGGACTAGACTATAGACTAGACTATAGACTAGACTATAGACTAGACTATAGACTAGACTATTGACTAGACTATAGACTACACTATAGACTAGACTATAGACTAGACTATAGACTAGACTGTAGACTAGACTATAGACTAGACTATAGACTAGACTGTAGACTAGACTTTAGACTAGACTATAGACTAGACATAGACTAGACTATAGACTAGACTGTAGACTAGACTTTAGACTAGACTATAGACTAGACTGTAGAGACTAGACGATATATTAGACTATATACTTGACTATATACTAGACTAAACTATAGACGGGCTATGGACTAGCATATAGTCTAGACTATAGACTAGACTACAGAGTAGCCTATAGACCAGACTATAGACTAGTCTACAGATCAGACTATAAACTTGACTATAGACAAGAATATAGATTAAACTATAGTCTATTTAGTATATTAAACGTTTTATATTAATAAAAACATTTTGCATTTTGGTATTCTAATATTTAAATTATTAATTTCTCTTACACCTCGCAAAAGACCCCACCCCCTAAAAGTATGCTGCTATATTTATTTCATTAAAATTTTAATGGATTTTATTCTTAAGCTTTTTTTCTTTTCATTCCTTTTTTGGTCTTTACAATTGCCATTTGTATTGGCAGAAACTTTCCCCTATTTGGGGTAAAAAATCCTCCCAAAAAAAGGACAAAAAATTGACGCATATTGAAAAATACTTTAAAACGCGGATTCTTACGCTTCTTTGAACAATTGCTTTTACAAGACCCTTTTTCCATTAATTAGTGTTGGTCGTTTGTTGTTTCATGTAGTTTTTTTTTGTTAGAAAAAAAGGGTTCTAAAAGCAAAAAGTTGGTTTGAATTTTTGTTTTTAGGTAAAAAAAGGGTAAAAATCACAATTTTGAGCAAAAAACGATTCTATAACGAATTGTCTATGTACAATTTTTGGAATACATTAAATAATTTTTATTAATAATTGTTGTTGTTATAGTATTCCTAAGCATTTTTTTAAGCTTAAGTAAATAAAAATTTTTGAAAAATGCTAAAGTTGGTTGAGGGGGTGTTTTTGTTAACACTTGTCCCTTTTTTTTGCTGAGAACGCAGCATAATTATTATCTTTACACTTGAGTAAACAGATTTATCATTAATTGTGACAGTTTAGTTTTTGAGAAAAACGCGAAAAAACAGTTTAACATTTCCAAATTGCTGGCATTGTGGCCAAAATCTTATTAGATGCTTATTGTTGAAACCACTTCAAATAAATTAAGAAAGTTTTTGTAGTTAAAAGAAGAATTTACCTTTTTGTAATTTCTAACACCTAAAGTAGTCTTTAGAATTTTTGTTTAATTAGTGTAAACTTTTGGGAATTATAAGAATTATTGACACAATTTGTTTTGGAAAATTAAAAAAATATTTTGAAAATTCTAAAAATAACAGATATTAAGAGTATAGATTATAGACTAGACTATAGTCTACACTATAAGCTAGACTATAAACTAGACTAAAGACTACACTATAGACTAGACTATAGACTAGACAATAGACTAGACAATAGACTAGACTATAGACAAGACCAAAGGCAAGACTATAGACTAGACAATAGACTAGACTATAGATTAGACTATAGACTAGACAATAGACTAGACTATAGATTAGACTATAGACTAGACTATAGACTAGACTATAGACTAGACTATAGACTAGACTATAGACTAGACTATAGACTAGACTATAGACTAGACTATAGACTAGACTATAGACTAGACTATAGACTAACTATAGACTAGACTATAGACTAGACTATAGACTAGACTATAGACTAGACTATTGACTAGACTATAGACTAGTCTATAGACTAGACTATAGACTAGACTATAGACTAGACTATAGACTAGACTATAGACTAGACTATAGACTAGACTATAGACTAGACTATAGACTAGACTATAGACTAGACTATAGACTAGACTATAGACTAGACTATAGACTAGACTATAGACTAGACTATAGACTAGACTATAGACTAGACTATGGACTAGACTATAGACTAGACTATAGACTAGACTATAGACTAGACTATAGACTAGACTATAGACTAGACTATAGACTAGACTATAGACTAGACTATAGACTAGACTATAGACTAGACTATAGACTAGACTATAGACTAGACTATAGACTAGACTATAGACTAGACTATAGACTAGACTATAGACTAGACTATAGACTAGACTATAGACTAGACTATAGACTAGACTATACTAGACTATAGACTAGACTATAGACTAGACTATAGACCCTACTATAGACTAGACTATAGACTAGACTATAGACTAGACTATAGACTAGACTATAGACTAGACTATAGACTAGACTATAGACTAGGACTATAGACTAGACTATAGACTAGACTATAGACTAGACTATAGACTAGACTATAGACTAGACTATAGACTAGACTATAGACTAGAATATAGACTAGATAGTTTTCACTTAGCAAATTGTGTTTTAAATTTCTGCTTAATTTTTCCTCAATTTAATTAGCTGCTTTTCAGTATAAAAGCCCTTAAGCCGTTTAAAACTTTTTAATAAAAATCCATAACATACTTTTAGGTTTGTTAAAGGAAGTCTTTCATTATAACATACTTAATTTGTAATGGATTCATATTTATTTAATTTTATTAGCAAATCAAAAACAAATTTATAGCATACTTTCCATCATAACTAGTTTTACATTGTAGCAAAAAAGTAAAGCGTATTTTAAGGAGTTTTTTTTTTAACATATTATTGTTTATTGCCAAAAAACTTTTTACGCATATTTATGAAAAATGTTTTACAGAGATTTTATGCTGGACTAAACAATTTATATAGAAAACACGGACAAACATACATGCATTACATAAATGTATGTAAGATTTTTACATATGCAGAGTTTTTTTTGGGTACAGCATATATCCAGGGGTAGTTGTTTTTTCATATTTTCTTCCTTTTCATAAACAATTTTTATGGTCAGTTTTATCAAATAGAGAAATATTTATTTTTAAGCCGGTTCATATACATCTGTTAGGTGGTATTAGTTTATGTAAAATATGATTTATATATAAACATATATGATTTATAATGGTAACATGAAATTTAAAGGAAAATATGAGAAAAAAAAAACATAAAAGAGAGAAAATTAAAAATCAAATAAAGGAAAACAAACAAAAAAAGGCAGAAATATATAGAGGAACATATAAAAAAGCTTCCAAAAAGTAATTGAAATAACTTTATTTTAAATAGACAAAAAACTATGGCATATTTTAGGTGGTAGTTAGGAAATAAAGACATATAATCCGATTTTCTAAAGATAGAGAAGTCGATTAAGCTATGTCTGTCTATCTATCCGTCTGTCTGTCTGTATGTTTGTTGAAAACAATTTTCTTAAGTCTAGATATCTTCGTTACCCAAATTTTCATTAATTTTTTCAGACATGTTTCGAGAAGTTTCCTACTTAAAATCATCAAAACTGGTCCATAAATAATGGAGACATGAGTAAAAATCCGAGACAACCTAGTCTATAGTTTAGTCTATAGTTTAGTCTATAGTCTAGTCTATAGTCTAGTCTATAATCTAGTCTATAGTCTAGTCTATGGTCTAGCCTATAGTCAAGACTGTAGTCTAGCCTATAGTCTAGTCTATAGTATAGTCTAGTCTATAGTCTAGTCTATAGTCTAGTCTATAGTCTAGTCTATAGTCTAGTATATAGTAGTCTATAGTCTAGTCTATAGTCTAGTCTATAGTCTAGTCTATAGTCTAGTCTAGTATAGTCTAGTCTATAGTCTAGTCTATAGTCTAGTCTATAGTCTAGTCTATAGTCTAGTCTATAGTCTAGTCTATAGTCTAGTCTATAGTCTAGTCTATAGTCTAGTCTATAGTCTAGTCTATAGTCTAGTCTATAGTCTAGTCTATAGTCTAGTCTATAGTCTAGTCTATAGTCTAGTCTATAGTTAGTCTATAGTCTAGTCTATAGTCTAGTCTATAGTCTAGTCTATAGTCTAGTCTATAGTCTAGTCTATAGTCTAGGTCTATAGTCTAGTCTATAGTTCTAGTCTATAGTCTAGTCTATAGTCTAGTCTATAGTCTAGTCTATAGTCTAGTCTATAGTCTAGTCTATAGTCTAGTCTATAGTCTAGTCTATAGTCTAGTCTATAGTCTAGTCTATAGTCTAGTCTATAGTCTAGTCTATAGTCTAGTCTATAGTCTAGTCTATAGTCTAGTCTATAGTCTAGTCTATAGTCTAGTCTATAGTCTAGTCTATAGTCTAGTCTATAGTCTAGTCTATAGTCTAGTCTAGTCTATAGTCTAGTCCTATAGTCTAGTCTATAGTCTAGTCTATAGTCTAGTCTATAGTCTAGTCTATAGAGTCTAGTCCTAGTCTAAGTCTAGTCTATACTCTAGTAACAAGAAACTAGACTTAAGATTTTTTTCTTAAATTTAAAAAATGAAATTTTGTATTATCAATTTATAAGTTTATTAATTTTTGTAGAATTTTTTTAAAAATTAAAATTTTTTTATTAATGTTTTTAATAATTTTCCTAGTCATCTAATATACAATTCATTTTGCTTTATATATAATATTGATTATTTTAATGAAAAAAACATAGAATTTTTGTTTATATTATATAACTCAAACTTTAGATTTTCTCACTTTTTTCTTAACATTAAAACAGAAAAAAATTTTGGCCATAAAAAATCCTTAAAAAGGGGGTTGATTATAATGAGATTCTAACTTAATTTAGAATATTTTTTTTTTCTAAACAGAGAAAAAATAAAAGAAATTGGAAAAATTGTGGAAAAAAATGATAAAAAACTGCCCTCTTTTAGGCTTGATAAAAAAGTAAAGGGTAAAAACACACACACAGATACAACTGGTCAAAGAAAGGATGCTGAGTGTAGATGTTGTTGTTGTTTTATATAGCTGTGCAATTCTATTACACACTATTGCAAAACTTTTACAACAAAAAGTGAAAGTGCGCCTGTATGATTTGAAACTTCATTATTATCTTCTGCAGCAGCAGCAGCAGGAACTTCTAGGTCCTCATCTGCAGGTATTTATTACATAAGGCTGGACGTTGGCATATAGTACAAGGAAGGGGTTCCTACTAAAAAAAAACCGTTTACTCTTTCACACTTTTATTGCTCTGGCCTTTTCTAACACTTGCTGTGATGGCCCTGGTCACTATTGTGTGTTTGTGTGTGTCTGACCATTATCATCATCTAAACATTTCCATTTTTTGTGTGCGTTTTTTTGCCTTGCAAAAAGGGTTAAAAAACAAGCCAGATGAATACAAAATTTATACAACTTTCACTACTAACCCTTTCCCTGGTTGCCAGTAAGGCATTGGGTGGCATAAGGTTGATAAGCCTACTTTATCTTGGGCACATGTTGTTGGTTTATGTCAGACTTTTTCTTACACATATAAATAATATAATTTTTTTTAGAGAAAAAAAAAAAATACAACAGCAGTACTTTGTTGGTCATGAATTTAGAACGAAAGTCCTGCAAAAATAATTTTTATTTATTTTATTTTTTTTTTGATAAAACGTCTCTACGCATAATAATGAAAATATCATAAAAAATGTAAACACAAATAAACTTAAAATATATAAATAAAATACATAAACAACACATACATAAATACATACATATATACCAAAATACTCACATACACATGTAAACTTACACACACATATGTATATAAATAAAAGAAAAAAAATTATAAGCAAAATATGTGTACAAAATTTAAATATTTGATTTGCTATACAACAAAACAATTATAAAAAAATTTTCATCAAATTTTTTGCTTAAATATTGTTTGAAATATAAATTTTTAAAAATTTCAAAAATTTTAGAAAATTTTTAAACAGAAGAGTTTTCTGCAACATATAACAGAACAGCTTTAAATTTTAATCAACAATCGTTTTGTTCTAATTTCTTTAAAAATAAAACTATCGACTTAAAATTTTCTCATTATAGGTCCCAAGGTCTCCAGATACCAAAAATTTGAAAATAATATATTCCTATCTAACAAAATTTTTCACTAAATTGAATTTTCTTAATATACATAAATTTTGAAAAATCCAAAATTTTAAAAAATACTAACTTTTTGTTAAAACTTTTTGCTGTAACTAACTGTAGGTTTCAGTAATTATGATGAAATTTTCCTAAAATATACCCCAGAGTATATGCAATCTGTAGACCCGGGAATAATATAAAGTGTTCCCACAAAATGTTTCCCAAATGGCAATTTTCCCCACCAACGAAAAGTTTGTCAATTTTAAAAAATACAAAAGTAGGGTCGAACTTTTTTCTGTAACCGACTGTAGGTTTCAGCAATTTTGATGAAATTTTCACAGAATATTCCTTAGATTATGGACAATCTGTGGACCTGGGAATAATATAAAGTGTTCCCACCAAATGTTTCCCAAACGGCAATTTTCCACACCAACAAAAATTTAGCCAATTTGAAACAAAACAAAAATAGGCTCAGACTTTTTCCTTTAACTGACTATAGGTTTCAGCATTTGCTATGAAATTTTCAGAAAATATTCCTAATACAATGGGCAATCCATAGGAATATTAACAAAGTAAAGTGATTTCTCAAAACTTTTCACAAATGGCAATTTTCATCTACAAAGAATAATTTGTTAGTTTTAACAAAGACAAAAGCAAATTCAGACTTTTTCCTGTAACTGACTGTAGGTTTTAGAAATTGTAATGAAATTTTCACAGAATATTCCTTAAAGTATTGACAATCTGTGGACCTGGAAATAATATAAAGTGTTCCCACCAAATGTTTCCCAAATGGCAATTTTCAACCCCAATGAAAAGTAAGTCAATTTTAAACAATACAAAAGTAGGATAAAACTTTTTCCTGTAGCTGACTGTAGGTTTCAGCAATTATGATGAAATTTTCAAAGAATATTTCTTAGAGTATGGGCAATCAGTCGACCTGGGAATAATATAAAGTGTTCCCACAAAATGTTTCCCAAATGGCAATTTTTCACACTAACGAAAAGTTCATCAATTTTAAACAAAACAAAAGTAGGGTTAGACTTTTTCCTGTAACTGACTATATGTATCAGCAATTGAGACGAAACTTTCAGAGAATATTCCTAAGTATATGGGCAATTCATGGAACTGTTAAAAAAGTAAAGTGTTTGCACAAAATGTTTCACAAATAGTATTGTGCAAGCCAACATAAAGTTAGCCAATTTTGAACAATAAAAAAGTAGGGTTAGACTTTTTCCTGTAACTAACTGTAGGTTTCAACAATTACGATGATATTTTCAGAGAATATTCCCAAGAGCATGAGCAATCCGACAAACTATTAAAAGAGTTAAGTGTTCTCACAAAATATTTCACAAATTGCCGTTAAACCGACCAATAACAGATTTATTCGATTTAAACCATAAACCAAAAGCCAGCTCAGACTTTTTCCTATAACTGACTGTAGGATGGAGTTATAACAAAGAAATTTTCAGTAAATATTGCTAAGAGTATGGTCAATCTACGGAGCTATTAATAAATTAAAGTGTTCGTACAACATTTTTCTCAAAAATAAATTTTAAAGAAATTTTGAAAATATCCTCATTAAAATAATGAGGTTTCAAGGCTTCCCCCAACTCTTTAATAAAGTTTCAAACCGAATTGATTTACAAATGTCAAAATTAAAACATAAATTTCACTTAAGAAAATTGACATTATTTGCTTAGAAATAAATTTGTTATTTTTTTTTTTTTGGAAATAAATGGATTTTAAACAAATTAATCCTTTTTTAGAAATTACTATAAAATATTATTTCTCCTTTTTAGGGTAATATGATATCTTCATTTGAGTATTTTCTTTCTATCATTTGCTTCACATAGTAAAGCAAATGTCAATCATTTTTTTTTTTTTTTGCAAAAGTAAGCTGCCTGACCCACTGGTCTATTTAGTTGAACAGTCTCTAGAGTAAAACTTCAAAAAAATGAAGTTAAGTAAAAAAATTTAAAAGCTTTTGTGATTAACCTTAGAGAAGAAAAGAAAAAAGCGTTTTGCTTTTTCAATTTTTATTTTTACAGCGAAAAAATGTTCACGCAAGTAAATATTAGCGAGTAAATATTTAAAGAAAAACTTCAGCGGGCTTTAAAATAAAAAAAAGAAAGAAAACTTTTAACCCTTTTTTTCTACAAAAAAAACACTACATAATGGTCCAGGTTTGTAGGATAAAGTATGAGCAAAAAAAAAAAACAAACATTTTCTTGTTAGAAAAAATCCATTAGGAAAAATCTAACGCACAAAAAAACTGTCAAAGTCAATGGAAATCTAAAAAAAGAGAAAAAATACACCCTTAAGCTTAAACGCAAAAAAATATGTGAAAAAAACTCCCAGAATAGATTTAAAAATTCAAGACACGCTGGTCATATGCTTCAGGTTCTAATTTAAAAAAACACAAATAAGACAAAAAACTGCACACACTTTTAGTTCGAAGTAAATAGCAAAGGGGTGGGTTTAATTTTTGCACACACACACACACAGATACACTCACTCACTTTTCCTTTTATTGATAACAATTCAATAATAACAATATATATATTAACAACAACTATTGTTGTAAAAATAAAAATTGTTAAGAGTACTGGACTTTAACATGGACCTATAAACGTCAAAAGATATTATATTCAAACTCACGAATGCCTATATAGAGCAGGAATGGAAAATTGAAATTTTGCCAAACTATAGACACGACTTTAAACAACACTATAGACTACGCTATAGAATAGACAATAAACTAGCCTATAGACTAGACTATAGAATATACTATCGAATAGACTATCGACTGCTCTACCGACTAGACTAGTCTATAGTCTAGTCTATAGTCTAGTCTATAGTCTAGTCTATAGTCTAGTCTATAGTCTAGTCTATAGTCTAGTCTATAGTCTAGTCTATAGTCTAGTCTATAGTCTAGTCTATAGTCTAGTCTATAGTCTAGTCTATAGTCTAGTCTATAGTCTAGTCTATAGTCTAGTCTATAGTCTAGTCTATAGTCTAGTCTATAGTCTAGTCTATAGTCTAGTCTATGGTCTAGTCTATAGTCTAGTCTATAGTCTAGTCTATAGTCTAGTCTATAGTCTAGTCTATAGTCTAGTCTATAGTCTAGTCTATAGTCTAGTCTAGTCTAGTCTATAGTCTAGTCTATAGTCTAGTCTATAGTCTAGTCTATAGTCTAGTCTATAGTCTAGTCTATAGTCTAGTCTATAGTCTAGTCTATAGTCTAGTCTATAGTCTAGTCTATAGTCTAGTCTATAGTCTAGTCTATAGTCTAGTCTATAGTCTAGTCTATAGTCTAGTCTATAGTCTAGTCTATAGTCTAGTCTATAGTCTAGTCTATAGTCTAGTCTATAGTCTAGTATAGTCTAGTCTATAGTCTAGTCTATAGTCTAGTCTATAGTCTAGTCTATAGTCTAGTCTATAGTCTAGTCTATAGTCTAGTCTATAGTCTAGTCTATAGTCTAGTCTATAGTCTAGTCTATAGTCTAGTCTATAGTCTAGTCTATAGTCGAGTCTATAGTCTAGTCTATAGTCGAGTCTATAGTCTAGTCTATAGTCTATAGTCTAGTCTATAGTCTAGTCTATAGTCTAGTCTATAGTCTAGTCTATAGTCTAGTCTATAGTCTAGTCTATAGTCTAGTCTATAGTCTAGTCTATAGTCTAGTCTATAGTCTAGTCTATAGTCTAGTCTATAGTCTAGTCTATAGTCTAGTCTATAGTCTAGTATAGTCTAGTCTATAGTCTAGTCTATAGTCTAGTCTATAGTCTAGTCTATAGTCTAGTCTATAGTCTAGTCTATAGTCTAGTCTATAGTCTAGTCTATAGTCTAGTCTATAGTCTAGTCTATAGTCTAGTCTATAGTCTAGTCTATAGTCTAGTCTATAGTCTAGTCTATAGTCTAGTCTATAGTCTAGTCTATAGTCTAGTCTATAGTCTAGTCTATAGTCTAGTCTATAGTCTAGTCTATAGTCTAGTCTATAGTCTAGTCTATAGTCTAGTCTATAGTCTAGTCTATAGTCTAGTCTATAGTCTAGTATAGTCTAGTCTATAGTCTAGTCTATAGTCTAGTCTATAGTCTAGTCTATAGTCTAGTCTATAGTCTAGTCTATAGTCTAGTCTATAGTCTAGTCTAGTCTGTAGTCTAGTCTGTAGTCTAGTCTGTAGTCTAGTCTAGACTATAGTCTATAGTCTAGTCTATAGTCTAGTCTATAGTATAGTCTAGTCTATAGCCTAGTCTATAGTGTAGTCTATAGTCTAGACTGTAGTCTAGTCTATAGTCTAGTCTATAGTCTAGTCTATAGTCTAGTCTATAGTCTAGTCTATAGTCTAGTCTATAGTCTAGTCTATAGTCTAGTCTATAGTCTAGTCTATAGTCTAGTCTATAGTCTAGTCTATAGTCTAGTCTATAGTCTAGTCTATAGTCTAGTCTATAGTCTAGTCTATAGTCTGGTCTATAGTCTAGTCTATAGTCTAGTCTATAGTCTAGTCTATAGTCTAGTCTATAGTCTAGTCTATAGTCTAGTCTATAGTCTAGTCTATAGTCTAGTCTATAGTCTAGTCTATAGTCTAGTCTATAGTCTAGTCTATAGTCTAGTCTATAGTCTAGTCTATAGTCTAGTCTATAGTCTAGTCTATAGTCTAGTCTATAGTCTAGCCTTTAGTCTAGTCTATAGTCTAGTCTATAGTCTAGTCTATAGTCTAGTCTATAGTCTAGTCTATAGTCTAGTCTATAGTCTAGTCTATAGTCTAGTCTATAGTCTAGTCTATAGTCTAGTCTATAGTCTAGTCTATAGTCTATTATTAATAATTAATAGTCTAGTCTATAGTCTAGTCTATAGTCTAGCCTTTAGTCTAGTCTATAGTCTAGTCTATAGTCTAGTCTATAGTCTAGTCTATAGTCTAGTCTATAGTCTAGTCTATAGTCTAGTCTATAGTCTAGTCTATAGTCTAGTCTATAGTCTAGTCTATAGTCTAGTCTATAGTCTAGTCTATAGTCTAGTCTATAGTCTAGTCTATAGTCTAGTCTATAGTCTAGTCTATAGTCTAGTCTATAGTCTAGTCTATAGTCTAGCCTATAGTCTAGTCTATAGTCTAGTCTATAGTCTAGTCTATAGTCTAGTCTATAGTCTAGTCTATAGTCTAGTCTATAGTCTAGTCTATAGTCTAGTCTATAGTCTAGTCTATAGTCTAGTCTATAGTCTAGTCTATAGTCTAGTCTATAGTCTAGTCTATAGTCTAGTCTATAGTCTAGTCTATAGTCTAGTCTATAGTCTAGTCTATAGTCTAGTCTATAGTCTAGTCTATAGTCTAGTCTATAGTCTAGTCTATAGTCTAGTCTATAGTCTAGTCTATAGTCTAGTCTATAGTCTAGTCTATAGTCTAGTCTATAGTCTGGTCTATAGTCTAGTCTATAGTCTAGTCTATAGTCTAGTCTATAGTCTAGTCTATAGTCTAGTCTATAGTCTAGTCTATAGTCTAGTCTATAGTCTAGTCTATAGTCTAGTCTATAGTCTAGTCTATAGTCTAGTCTATAGTCTAGTCTATAGTAGTCTATAGTCTAGTCTATAGTCTAGTCTATAGTCTAGTCTATAGTCTAGTCTATAGTCTAGTCTATAGTCTAGTCTATAGTCTAGTCTATAGTCTAGTCTATAGTCTAGTCTATAGTCTAGTCTATAGTCTAGTCTATAGTCTAGTCTATAGTCTAGTCTATAGTCTAGTCTATAGTCTAGTCTATAGTCTAGTCTATAGTCTAGTCTATAGTCTAGTCTATAGTCTAGTCTATAGTCTAGTCTATAGTCTAGTCTATAGTCTAGTCTATAGTCTAGTCTATAGTCTAGTCTATAGTCTAGTCTATAGTCTAGTCTATAGTCTAGTCTATAGTCTAGTCTATAGTCTAGTCTATAGTCTAGTCTATAGTCTAGTCTATAGTCTAGTCTATAGTCTAGTCTATAGTCTAGTCTATAGTCTAGTCTATAGTCTAGTCTATAGTCTAGTCTATAGTCTAGTCTATAGTCTAGTCTATAGTCTAGTCTATAGTCTAGTCTATAGTCTAGTCTATAGTCTAGTCTATAGTCTAGTCTATAGTCTAGTTATAGTCTATGTCTAGTCTATAGTCTAGTCTATAGTCTAGTCTATAGTCTAGTCTATAGTCTAGTCTATAGTCTAGTCTATAGTCTAGTCTATAGTCTAGTCTATAGTCTAGTCTATAGTCTAGTCTATAGTCTAGTCTATAGTCTAGTCTATAGTCTAGTCTATAGTCTAGTCTATAGTCTAGTCTATAGTCTAGTCTATAGTCTAGTCTATAGTCTAGTCTAGTCTAGTCTAGTCTGTAGTCTAGTCTAGACTATAGTCTATAGTCTAGTCTATAGTCTAGTCTATAGTCTAGTCTATAGTCTAGTCTATAGTCTAGTCTATAGCCTAGTCTATAGTGTAGTCTATAGTCTAGACTGTAGTCTAGTCTATAGTCTAGTCTATAGTCTAGTCTATAGTCTAGTCTATAGTCTAGTCTATAGTCTAGTCTATAGTCTAGTCTATAGTCTAGTCTATAGTCTAGTCTATAGTCTAGTCTATAGTCTAGTCTATAGTCTAGTCTATAGTCTAGTCTATAGTCTAGTCTATAGTCTAGTCTATAGTCTAGTCTATAGTCTAGTCTATAGTCTGGTCTATAGTCTAGTCTATAGTCTAGTCTATAGTCTAGTCTATAGTCTAGTCTATAGTCTAGTCTATAGTCTAGTCTATAGTCTAGTCTATAGTCTAGTCTATAGTCTAGTCTATAGTCTAGTCTATAGTCTAGTCTATAGTCTAGTCTATAGTCTAGTCTATAGTCTAGTCTATAGTCTAGTCTATAGTCTAGTCTATAGTCTATTATTAATAATTAATAGTCTAGTCTATAGTCTAGTCTATAGTCTAGCCTTTAGTCTAGTCTATAGTCTAGTCTATAGTCTAGTCTATAGTCTAGTCTATAGTCTAGTCTATAGTCTAGTCTATAGTCTAGTCTATAGTCTAGTCTATAGTCTAGTCTATAGTCTAGTCTATAGTCTAGTCTATAGTCTAGTCTATAGTCTAGTCTATAGTCTAGTCTATAGTCTAGTCTATAGTCTAGTCTATAGTCTAGTCTATAGTCTAGTCTATAGTCTAGTCTATAGTCTAGTCTATAGTCTAGTCTATAGTCTAGTCTATAGTCTAGTCTATAGTCTAGTCTATAGTCTAGTCTATAGTCTAGTCTATAGTCTGGTCTATAGTCTAGTCTATAGTCTAGTCTATAGTCTAGTCTATAGTCTAGTCTATAGTCTAATCTATAGTCTAGTCTATAGTCTAGTCTATAGTCTAGTCTATAGTCTAGTCTATAGTCTAGTCTATAGTCTAGTCTATAGTCTAGTCTATAGTCTAGTCTATAGTCTAGTCTATAGTCTAGTCTATAGTCTAGTCTATAGTCTAGTCTATAGTCTAGTCTATAGTCTAGTCTATAGTCTAGTCTATAGTCTAGTCTATAGTCTAGTCTATAGTCTAGTCTATAGTCTAGTCTATAGTCTAGTCTATAGTCTAGTCTATAGTCTGTAGTCTAGTCTATAGTCTAGTCTATAGTCTAGTCTATAGTCTAGTCTATAGTCTAGTCTATAGTCTAGTCTATAGTCTAGTCTGTACTCTAGTCTAGTTTATAATCTATGAACTATTGATCATCAGTTCATTGTGGAGTTCTACAAGATTTACAATATAACTTCATATCCCATGTCTGACCGAACTCGTTCTTACACACGCATTTGCCTGTACTCACCACTTTCACTTGCCGAAGTGTGTGTTCGTTCTTTTATTGCTTAGTAATTATTGTAAAGCATACTTTCAGGCAGTTGCATAAAAAAATATGTATAAAATAATAAATGTTTAAGGGAAAAAGTAGTTTCCAAGAGAATTTGTTAAAGAAAAAGTATTTTCATGGAAATTTTTTTAACCAAATTGATTTCTAAAGTGTTATAAAGAGTTTAAGTTTTATAAATTTAAAAATTAAAGAAATTTAACATAAAAAAAGATTTTTTTTTAAATTTCAATTTTGTTGATTTTTTTTAGAAATTCCTTTAAAATTTTTCTAAAAGCATAGAGAGTTTTCTTAATGATTATGAAAAAATAATGGTCCTTAGAGAACTAAAACTCATTTTAGGGTTAATATTGCAATACCTTAGAGAATTTGTAAATTGAACAATTTTTGCAATTTTGTTGGTATTTAATAAAAATACATATTAAAATTTTGAGATTTTTGTTACATTTTCTGAAAGTTCTTAGTGTTGCCTTTTAGTTTATGTAAGAATGTGGTACATTTTCTAAATTAAATATAAATTTTATTTAAAATTAAAAATGTACTAAAAATTTTTTTCTGAAGAAAAATAATAAAAGATTTTTGGATTTTGTTCAATAATTACAAAAATCTTGTTAAAATTTTTAAATAATTTTTACATTTTCTGAGAGTTTAAGATGTTTTCTAAAGGATTGTCAAAAAATATTATGAGTTTAAAGAACTTTACTGGAAAATTTTTAAAAATGTTTCTAGTCTATTTTAAATGAATATTCTTTTCCTCTTAACCAATATTTTAACTTGTATTTCTTTCTTACTCCAGCTCTGGTCCAAGTTAAAAAACAAATTCAATTTCTTTCGAACAACTCAACATTTTTTTTGGGTAATTTTTTCCCAATTTTTTTCTTATTTTTTTTGCTTATTTTCAATACTCATTTATTCAAAACTTGTACAAGTTAACTAGTGCGTAATAATATTCATTTATAAGATATAAAAGTACATACAAAAATGTTCTTCTACATTATATACAACAAATTCCACTTTTCGTCATTTTTAATTTATATAAATGTCAATTTTCATTTACCGACATAATACCCCTTTTTGTGAGCATTAAAAAAGAAATCTGAAATATATAAAAAAACATCTTACATTTTGGGGTAAACAAGTTGCTGTTTTATCAGAAAAAATAAAACAACAAGAAAAAGTTTCTTATATATTTTTATAGAATTTTGGGGGGAATTCTGTTACTTTTCATTATTCTTTTTTTCTGTCTATTTTCTACCCTTTTTTGTTGAACTTTTTCGCGTTTTATATTTTTAATAATTAAAAAATCTTTTCATTCTGTTTTCTAAAACACCCACGGTCTTCTACTCCTACTACTTACGAAAAAAAAGTTCTTTTATATTAAAAAAGTATTTATTTAAAAAAGAAAAAAAAACAATATAATAAAAAGCAAAAGAAATTAAAAAGGAATTTAAATAAAAAAAAAAGGTAATAATTACAAAAAAAGTACTTAAGAGCTATATGAATTCAAATATGAGTTCAAAAAAACAAGTTTTATTACAAAAAGGCAAAATATTTTTTGTGAATCCTAAGACAACAGCTTGAGCTTTCCGAAAATGTATAAATAATTTCAAAATTTTAATATGTATTTTGTAATATTCAAATAAAATGCAAAAATTTCATACTTTTTACAAGAAAATTTCTTTTTAAAGTTTGAATTTGCCCAAAACAATACTTGGACTATAGACTAAACAATATACTAGACTAAAGACGAGACTATAGACCAGACTAAAGACTAAACTATAGACTAGACTATAGACTAGACTATAAACTAGACTATAGACTAGACTACAGACTAGACTATAGACTAGACTATAGACTAGACTATAGACTAGACTATAGACTAGACTATAGACTAGACTATAGACTAGACTATAGAATAGACTATTAGACTACTAGACTATAGACATAGACTCTAAACTAGACTATAGACTAGACTATAGACTAGACTATAGACTAGACTATAGAACTTAGACTATAGGACTAGACTATAGAATAGACTATAGACTAGACTATAGATAGACTATAGACTAGATATAGGACTAGACTAGACTAACTATAGGACTAGACTATAGGACTAGACTATAGACTAGACTATAGGGACTAGACTATAGACTAGACTATAGACTAGACTTAGACTAGACTAGGACTAGACTATAGACTAGAGCTATAGACTAGACTATAGACTAGACTATAGACCTAGACTACTAGACTAGACTATAGGACTAGACTATAGGACTAGGACTATACGGACTAGACTAGGACTATAGACTAGACTATAGACTAGACTATAGGACTAGAACTAGAGAACTAGACTATACGAATAGACTATAGACTATGACTATCGATAGACTATAGACTAGACTATAGACTAGACTATAGACTAGACTATAGACTAGACTATAGACTAACTATAGACTAGACTATAGACTAGACTATAGACTAGACTATAGACTAGACTATAGACTAGACTATAGACTAGACTATAGACTAGACTATAGACTAGACTATAGACTAGACTATAGACTAGACTATAGACTAGACTATAGACTAGACTATAGACTAGACTATAGACTAGACTATAGACTGGACTATAGACTAGACTATAGACTAGACTATAGACTAGACTATAGACTAGACTATAGACTAGACTATAGACTAGACTATAGACTAGACTATAAACTAGACTAGACTATAGACTAGACTATAAACTAGACTATAGACTATAGACTATAGACTAGACTAGACTAGACTAGACTAGACTAGACTAGACTAGACTAGACTAGACTAGACTAGACTAGACTAGACTAGACTAGACTAGACTAGACTAGACTAGACTAGACTAGACTAGACTAGACTAGACTAGACTAGACTAGACTAGACTAGACTAGACTAGACTAGACTATAGACTATAGACTAGACTATAGACTAGACTAGACTTGACTTGACTTGACTTGACTTGACTTGACTAGACTAGACTAGACTAGACTAGACTAGACTAGACTATAGACTATAGACTATAGACTATAGACTATAGACTATAGACTATAGACTATAGACTATAGACTATAGACTATAGACTATAGACTATAGACCATAAACTAAACTAGACTAGACTAAACTAGACTAGACTAGACTAGACTAGACTAGACTAGACTAGACTAGACTAGACTTGACTTGACTTGACTTGACTTGACTTGACTTGACTTGACTTGACTTGACTAGACTATAGACTATAGACCATAGACTAAACTAGACTAGACTAAACTAGACAAGATTAGACTATAGACTATACTAGACTATAGACTAGACTATAGACTAGACTATAGACTAGACTATAGACTAGACTATAGACTAGACTATAGACTAGACTATAGACTAGACTATAGACTAGACTAGACTATAGACTAGACTATAGACTATAGACTAGACTATAGACTAGACTAGACTAGACTATAGACTAGACTATAGAGTAGACTAGACTAGATTAGACTAGACTAGACTAGACTAGACTATAGACTATAGACTAGACTAGACTAGACTAGACTAGACTAGACTAGACTAGACTATAGACTATAGACTATAGACTATAGACTATAGACTATAGACTATAGACTATAGATTATAGACTATAGACTATAGACTATAGACTATAGACTATAGACTATAGACAATAGACTATAGGCTATAGGCTATAGACTATATACTATAGACTATAGACTATAGACCATAGACTAGACTAGACTAGATTAGACTATAGACTAGACTATAGACTAGACTATAGACTAGACTATAGACTAGACTATAGACTAGACTAGACTAGACTATAGACTATAGACTATAGACTATAGACTATAGACTATAGACTATAGACTACTATAGACTATAGACTATAGACTATAGACTATAGACTAGACTATAGACTATAGCCTACAGACTATAGACTGTAGACTGTAGACTATAGACTATAGACTAGATTAGATTAGGCTAGACTAGACTAGACAGACTAGACAGACTAGACAGACTAGACAGACTAGACAGACTAGACAGACTAGACAGACTAGACAGACTAGACAGACTAGACAGACTAGACAGACTAGACAGACTAGACAGACTAGACAGACTAGACAGACTAGACAGACCAGACCAGACTAGACTAGACTAGACTAGACTAGACTAGACTTGACTAGACTATAGACTAGACTAGACTAGACTAGACTATAGACTATAGACTATAGACTATAGACTATAGACTATAGACTATAGACTATAGACTATAGACTATAGACTATAGACTATAGACTATAGACTAGACTAGACTAGACTAGACTATAGACTAGACTAGACTAGACTAGACTAGAGTATAGACTAGACTATAGACTAGACTATAGACTAGACTATAGACTAGACTATAGACTAGACTATAGACTAGACTATAGACTAGACTATAGACTAGACTATAGACTAGACTATAGACTAGACTATAGACTAGACTATAGACTAGACTATAGACTAGACTATAGACTAGACTATAGACTAGACTATAGACTAGACTATAGACTAGACTATAGACTAGACTATAGACTAGACTATAGACTAGACTATAGACTAGACTATAGACTAGACTATAGACTAGACTATAGACTAGACTATAGACTAGACTATAGACTAGACTATAGACTAGACTATAGACTAGACATAGACTAGACTATAGACTAGACTATAGACTAGACTATAGACTAGACTATAGACTAGACTATAGACTAGACTATAGACTAGACTATAGACTAGACTATAGACTAGACTATAGACTAGACTATAGACTAGACTATAGACTAGACTAGACTATAGACTAGACTATAGACTAGACTATAGACTAGACTATAGACTAGACTATAGACTAGACTATAGACTAGACTATAGACTAGACTATAGACTAGACTATAGACTAGACTATAGACTAGACTATAAACTAGACTATAGACTAGACTATAGACTAGACTAGACTATAGACTAGATTATAGTCCATAGACTTGACTGTAATCTATTGACTATGTATACTAGACTATAGCCTATCTACTATATACTTGTATATAATCTGGTCGATAGTTTAATGTACGCTTTTTAAAATTTTTAATTAATTTCAAAATATATAATTTTTTGGCCACAATGATCTTAACAATAACATCCTTTTAGGGGTGAGAGTTTACTCTCACTTTTATCATTTAATTTTTTTTTTTATTTTTGACAATAGCAACAACATTTTATGTAACAATGTAAATCACATGACAAGTTGTCGAGGGAGGGGGTGGGCGAAGTAAAATGTATAGTATAGTGTCAGTTAAATGAAAAAAAGTAGAAAAAACCCAGGAGAAAGGGTTTTAACAAACGACCAACAACAATACATAGAACGAAAAAAAAACGAAGCCAATTTAAAAGTCTGCTGCCAGTTACACTCACCCACACATTTAACATTACATTTACGATTACTTTCACTATTAGAAGTAGTAGAAGATACGAAGCCAAAATAATGAAGGAAGTTGGAGAGAGTGGTTGGCAGAGTGTTTGTTTATGTTTTTTTATTGTTGTTATCCTTATGAAATGTAAGCGAGTGTATGTGTGTGTGCGTGCGAGTGTTGGGGAATTAATGATGCTGCTTTTGTTTGGTCCATTTGCAAACCGTTATAAATTTGTGTGTGTGTAGCGTCCTTGCAACCCTTTTTTTATTTATTTTTTTTAACAATTTTTGTCGATTTTTGTCTTAAAAAACACACACAAAAATTGTATAAAAATTATAAAAAAAATCAAGATTACATAGGCACACGATTGAAAAGAAACAAGGAAGGACAATAACAAGAGAAGGATTTTTTTTTGCTAGTAACACACGCAATTTCTTTTATAAAGCTGGTCAGCATTTTCTCTATCTTTCCCTTAAAAACATAAAAGTACATTTTTTACAAGGGTAATTCTAAGAATTTTTTTTCTTTTCTGTTACACTGGACAAGCAGCATTTTTTTTCAGGGACAAGTAACATCTTCCTTACAGTGATAGAAAAAGGGTTTTGCCTTTAAAGCCAGCAAAAGAGTAGACCAAAGAAACAATGTCTTTTTTTTATGAATTCAATTTAAAATGAAAGGAGCAGAAAAAAAATCTATAAATTCAAAAACAAATTTCAAGTGTTTTTTTAAATGCTTAAGAAAACACTTATTTTTGTAAAACAGTGTTGGACAAAAAATATTAATTTGAAAGATAAAAAGTACCATAAAAGTTCCCTCTTATAGGTTCCGATTTACTCCGGGCTCTTCAAGCTTAATTTTATGTTTTTAAGTTCAATATTATAAAAAATTCAAAAAGTACCTTTGGAAGAATAAAAAAGTACCAAAAAATCCCCTTTTAGAGGTACAACATTTACTAAGGGCACTTCAAGCTTAATTTCATGTTTCTAGGTTGAATATTATAGAAAATTCAAAAAGTACTTTTTGAAGAACAAAAAAGTACCACTAAGTTCCCTTTTATGTATTTGTTCTCACTTACTCCGGGCTCTACAAGCTTAATTTCCCATTTATAGTTTCGATATTATAGGAAAAAGCACCAAAAAGTCCCCCTTTTTTAGGTTCTCATTTATTAAAACAGTACCTTTTGAAAAACGAAAAAGTACCAATACGTCCCTTATTATAGATTCCCATTTACTACGGTCTTTACATGCTTAATTTTATGTTTTAAGGTTCATTATTATAGAAAGTTCAAAAAGTACCTTTTGAAGAATGAAAAAGTACCAAAAAGTTCCTTTTTTATAGGTTATCATTTATAATTATATATTTTTAGGGTCAATATTATAGAAAATTCAAAAAGTACGTTTTGAAGCATGAAAAAGTACCAAAAAGTCCCCTTTTTATAGGATCTCATTTACTTAAAAAGTACATTTTGTAAAATGAAAAAGTACCAAAAATTTCCCTTTTATAGATTCTTATTTACTCCGGGCTTAACATGCTTAATTTTATATTTCTTGGCTCAATATTATAGAAAATTCAAAAAAGTACCTTTTGAAGAACGAAAAAGTACCAAAAAGTTCCTTTTTTTATATGTTCTTATTTACTCCGGACCTATATGCTTAAATTTATGTTTCTTGGTTCAATATTATAGAAAATTCAAAAAGTACCTTTTGAAGAACGAGAAAGTACCAAAAACTTCCTTTTTATAGGTTCTAACTTACTTAAAAAGTACCTTTTATAGAACGAAAAATTACCAAAAAGTTCCATTTTATAGATTCCCATTTACTCCGAGCTTTATTAATTTAATATTTCTTGGCTCAATATTATAGAAAATTCAAAAAAGTACCTTTTGAAGAACGAAAAAGTACCAAAAATACTCCTTTTGTAGATTCTCATTTACTCAAAAAGTACCTTTTATAGGTACTCATTTACTATTTAAATACTTTAGAAAACTCAAAAAGTACCTTTTGCAGAAAAAGTACCAAAACAAGGCCTTGTTATCACAGTTACAAATAATACCTCAATAAGCATATTTAATCTATCAAATTATTATTTATTTAATTTTTTACATTTTTGTATTTGTTTTCCATCCCTGCTTAATTTCACACATACAATTTTCCATCTTTGATTTTGACAATAACACAACAATAGCAATTTTTTTTAATTTTAAAATTTTTTATAAAATAAAAACAAAACTTACATGTTTTAGACTTAAATTTCCTTAATCCTAGAAGATTTTTTAGCAATATTAGCCATTTTTAATTTATACTGCAACTTTCTGCTGTTAAAATGCTTAAAAAGCACTATAACAGCCACACTTGTTTAACAAAAACCACAAGACACATTATGAACCTCATGAAAATACTTAAATATACTCTGCTTTATTTATTGTTGTATTTGTTTCCCTATTTTCATTAATATTTTAACTTTAGCTTTTAAAAACGCTTATTTGCACACATTAAAACACTACCAAGGCCACACTTTTGAACCAAAAACAAACAACAACACTTCATTACGAACATTAAACATGCTTTGATTTGCTCTGCTTTATTTGTTGTTTGTTGCTTTTTCTTTTAACTATTTTACTACAAACTTGCACATTTTTACTTGCCTTTAAATGCAACAACAACAAACCTTGACACTGAAAAACAACAACAATTAACACCGCATGGCCAAGGAAAAGGCATGACAAGACATTTTTGCTAGAATTTTACTTTAAACTTGAATAAAACACTTGTTTTAAACAAATATTTATATATATCATAATCTATTACTTTGTTGTCCTGTTTAACACTAATATTTATTAAAAAATTTTATTAAAATTACTTTTTTCACAAATTTTTTTAACACTTAACAAAATTTTGACACTTTTTCTTCAAAGTAACGCGACAAACTAAAGTAAATTGTAGAAAAAGAGGAAGCAAATTGCAGGCTTAATGCAAAAACAATCATTAATAGGGAAGAGTTTAATGGGAGAGTGGGAGAGTATGCAAATCAATTATTTACATAGGTGTTAGAGTATTAGTAAAAAAACGTAAACAATGCAATTTAATAGGCAAAAATAATAACAACTATTAATAAATAATAAGGAGAGTTGTTTGATATAAGAGGTAGAGAGTTTGTTTACTTTCGTTTTAGAGGAGAGTTTAATAAAAAAGGTAAACAAATGGCAAATCAATTGTGTGTAATTAGCAATAACAACCAGTGATTGATTGTTGTTATTCTTTTGCTATCATGCAACGATTTGCATTCTATTGTTGTTTATCACTGAAGGGTTCGTTTTTTTAATAGTAGCTTAATAAAAAGTCTTATAACTTTTAAACTATAGCTCCGATTTTAATAAAATTTGGTAGATTAATACAAAACAAGTTAAGGTTTAATATTGTAATTAAAAATTTTAATAAATTTAAATATTAAAGAAGTTATCAAGCCTTAAACTTGTACAATTCTAAAGTAAAATTTACGCTAAAGTTTATTATTTAATTAAATAATAAACCATTTTAAGAGAAATTTGATATAAAATTGTAAATAAAATAAAATTTTGTCATAGAACACAATCGTGTCTAGAAAAACATAATATATTTAAAATTTTCTGTAGAAACTTTCTCTTTTTTGTATTAGAAAGTATTGTAAAAAGTGTTATACACATAATTTTCTATGAAGTAACATTTTTAAAAAAAAATTTCTGAAGAGAAAAGAGTAAAACAGATAATTTTCTGTAGAAAAAACTATTATACACATAATTTAATATAGAAAAAACTGTTATGTTCACAATTTCTATCGCAAAAGTGTTATAAACAAAATTGTTTAAAGAAAAACTGTTATACAAAAAATTAGAAAGTATTATAAAAAGTCTTATACGTATAATTGTCTATGAAAATCCAGTTATACACACAATTATCTGAAGTGAAAAGTGTAATACAGATAATTTTCTGTACAAAAAACATTTATACACATATTTTTATAAAGAAAAAACTGTTATATGCTCAATTTTCTATATCAAAAGTGTTATAAGCAAAATTTTTTAAAGAAAAACTGTTATACAAAAAAAATTTCTGTAGATATGAATACTTTCTACAGAAAACTGTTATACACAAAATTTTATATAGCAAAAACAATTTCCTATGGCTAATATTTTATAAACATAATTTTCTATAGAAAAACTGTTATACGTACAATTTTCTGTAGACAAAATTGTTGCACTCATAATTCTTTATAGTAAAAGTGTTATGCAGATAATTTTCTTTCGAAAAAAACTGTCATACACAAAATTTTCTATAAAAAAAAGTTTATGCACATTATTTTCTGTAGTGAAAGTGTTATACGGAAAATGTTATTTAGAAAAAAAAACTGTTATATGCATAATGTACTTTTGTAAAAACAGTTATATACACAATTTTCTGTAGAAAAAAACTGTTATACACACAATTTTCTTTGGAAACCCCCTCATACACATAATTTTCTTTAGAAAAATTTATTATGCGCATAATTTTCATTAGAACAAATTGTTCTACACACAATTTTCTACACAAAAAAAAACTTTTATACACATAATTTTATATAAAAAAACTGTTATTTTCTGTAGAAAAAGTGTTATGCAGATAATTTTCTTTGGAAACTGTTATACACAAAATTTTCTAAAGAAAAAACTTTTATGCACATTATTTTCTGTAGTAAAAGTGTTGTACTGAAAATTTTCTTTAGAAAAATAAACTGTTATACCCATAATATACTATAATATAAAAAACTTTTATACACATAATTTTATATAAAAAACTGTTATATGCACAATTTTCTGTAGAAAAAGTGTTATGCAGATAATTTTCTTTGGAAACTGTTATACACAAAATTTTCTAAAGAAAAAACTTTTATGCACATTATTTTCTGTAGTAAAAGTGTTATACTGAAAATTTTTTTAGAAAAATAAACTGTTATACCCATAATATACTTTAGAAATAAACAGTTAGACGCACAATTTTCTGTATAAAAACTGTTATACACACAATTTTCTATCGATAACCCGTCATACACATAATTTTCTGTAGAAAAAACTGTCATACACATAATTTTTTTAGAGAAAATGATTATACGCATAATTTTTTTTAGAACAAATTGTCATACACTCAATTTTCTTCAGAATAAAACTGTTATACACAATATATTTAATAGAAAGCATTTTAAAACTACCATTTTCTATAGCAAAAGTGTTATACAAATGATTTTCTTTTGAAGAAACTGTTATACACAAAATTTTCTATAGAAAAAAAGTCGTTATACACATAATTTTTTAAAACAATGGAGTTATACAGGTATTTTCAGTGGTTAAAAACTGTTATATTTACAAAATACTTTAATAAAGGAGTTATACAAACAATTATATGTTGATAAAACTATTATACACACAATTTTATATATAAAGAAACTCTTATATTTAATTGTTTTTCTAGAGAAAATTGTTATACACAATTATTTTTAGGAAAAAATATATACACATACAATTTTTTATTTAAAAAATAATTTTATTTATTAAAAAAACTGTTATACCCGTAATTTTCTATAGAAAAAAATTATTGTACACAAAATTGTCCATGTAATAAACTGTTATACACATTATTTTCTATAGCAAAGGGGTTATAAAGATATTTTTAGTGGGTAAAAACTGTTATACGCCACATTTTATACAAATAAAACTGTTATACTAGAAATTTTCCATAACAAAGGAGTCATACACGCAATTTTCTGTGGGACACATGTTATACACATAATTCTATATAGAAAGTAACTGTTATGCACATAATTTGATATAGAAAGAAACATGCTATACAATTATAACAGTTACTTATATAGAAAGTAACTGTTATACTTAAAAATTTCTGGTAAAAAATCGTTATTCACAAAATTTTCTTTAACAATTATCTGTTAAAATTTTAATAGACATAAATTTTCTATAATACAAACTATTATCCAAATACTTTTGTGTAAAAAAAGTGTTATCCATATAAAACTATGATTTTGTATAGAATATAACTGTTTATTTAATTTTTTTATAAACAACTGTTATACATATAGTTATCTTTAGAAAAATTTAGTAAACCCAAAATTTTATAGAGATAAACACAAACACATAATAGGAACTGTTATACACATACATAATTCTATAAAAAAAAGTATTATACACATATTTTTATAGAAAAAACTGTTATACAGAAAAATTTTACTGTCAAAACTCTTTTACACACAATTTTCTATAGAAAAAAGTTTTTAAATTTTTAAAATTTTGTATAAAATTCTAAAAAGTTCATTTAACATTAATAAAAATTAAAAATATTGCTGTTTGCTGTATAACTCCCTTTGTTTATAACATAATAACTGTTTTAAAAAATTATTTTAATCCTTAAACTTTTTGCTATTAATCTACCAATTTTATTTAAATTCAGTTTGTTAGTTTAAAAGTTATAAGACTATTTGTTAAACTACTGCATATTTGCAAAACAAAATCCCATTTCTAAAGTTATATGTTTGTGGCTTTATAGCTCCTTTTGTTTATAACATAATAACTATTTTAAAAATACATCTTATTCCTTAATCTGTTTTCTATTAATCTATCAAATTTGATTAAAATCTGTTTATTAGTTTAAAAGTTATAAGCATTTTTGTTCTTGTACTATTTGCAAAACAAAACCACCACTGTCACTTAATAACAAGATAATGCAAGTCTCAACAATAACAACAAGCCCAACAATAACAATAAACAATCAATTACAAGTTGTTATTGTTATTGCATAGAGTTTATTTTCCCCATTGTTTACCACTAATCCTCACACTCTCCTTTAAAATAATATAAACAAACTCACCCTATTAATTTTAATAACCACTCTTCTTATTAATAGTTGTTATTGTTTTCGCCTATTAAATTGCATTGTTTACCTTTTTTTACTAATACCCTAACACCCAATTGATTTGCATACTCTCCCACTCTCCCATTAAACTCTTCCCTATTAATGATTGTTTTTGCATTAAGCCTGCAATTGCTTCCTCTTTTTCTACAATTTACTTTAGTTTGTCGCGTTACTTTGAAGAAAAAGTGTCAAAATTTTGTTAAGTGTTAAAAAAATTGGTGAAAAAAGTAATTTTAATAAAATATTTTAATAAATATTAGTGTTAAATAGGACAACAAAGTAATAATTAATGAAATATATAAATATTTGTTTAAAACAAGTGTTTTATTTGAGTTTAAAGTAAAAATTTAACAAAAATGTCTTGTCATGCCTTTTCCTTGGTCATGCTGTGTTAATTGTTGTTGTTTTTCAGTGTCAAGGTTTGTTGTTGTTGCATTTAAAGGCAAGTAAAATGTGCAAGTTTGTAGTAAAATAGTAAAAGAAAAAGCAACAAACAACAAATAAAGCAGAGCAAATCAAAGCATGTTTAAAGTTCTTAATGAAGTGTTGTTGTTTGTTTTTGATTTAAAAGTGTGGCCATAGAAGTGTTTTAATGTGTGCAAATAAGCGTTTTTAAAGGCTTAAGTTTAAATATTAATGAAAATATTGGAAAAAAATACAACAACAAATAAAGCAGAGTAATTCCAAGCATAATTAAAAGGTTCATAAAGTTTGTTGTTGTTATTAATAAAAAAATGTGGCCTTTTTAGTGTTTTGAAGCTTTTAAATAAGCGTTTTAAAAGGAAAAAGTGGAAATATTTAAGAAAAATGTTTAAAAATCAAAAATAAAAGCTGGAGTTTGGAATATAAAGGTAAGTGTTATTATTATATTATAAAAATTAAACAATAAAAATTGAAAAATTCTGTTCTAACGGAAATTCCCTTTAAGGAAAATTTTTATTTTATATTATTTTTGTCAAACTTCTTATGTTAAGTAGTTTTAAAAAGTCTAAAGGTAAAGGTAACGGGAAAATGTTAAAAAATGTTCTCTATATAAAAAATTTTCCTCTAGTTTTTAGTTTAAAGAGATTTCTTGAAAAATTTTACATTTTTCTAATTAGGAAATAATTTGTTATAAAATATTGTAAAACATTTTAAAATTTCCTTTTTATACCAAATTTTATTTTAAGGAAATTTTTTCAAAACAGAAAATTTTTATTATATTTTTTTATAAAATAAAATTTTCATAAATTTATCAAGTTTCGCTTATACAAAAAAATTTCCCTCTAAGGGAAATTATAGTTTTAAGAAACTTTTTCAAAATGTTTACTTTTTTATATATAAAAATTAATTTAATATAAAAATATTACTAAAAATCTAAAAAATGCCTTCTCAAAAAAATTTCCTTTTAAGGGAAATTTTTAAACTTTATCTCATATTTATCATCAGCCTTTCTTGTTAAAAATGATTTTACATTAATTTTTGAAATTTCCCTCATATAAAAAATTTCCTTTTGAGGGAAATTTTAACTTTTATTTAGGATAAATTTTTAAACTTTATCTTATATTTATCATCAGCCTTTCTTGTTAAAAATGATTTTACATTAATTTTTGAAATTTCCCTCATATAAAAAATTTCCTTTTGAGGGAAATTTTAATTTTAAAGGAAATTTTAAAAAATTGTTATATATTAGTTTTTGATTTCTTTTAATAAAAATAAAATTTTCTCAAAATTTTCCTTGTTTTAAAAATATCCCCTGGAGGAAAATTTTTATTAAAGAGGAAATTTTCAAAATGTTTGGTTATTTCCTACTAGTTATTTCTACTAGAAGTAATTTTAAAAAAATTTTCAAAATTTTCCCTATACAAAAAAATTTCCTTTTAAGGGAAATTTTAACAAAAGGGAAATTTACCAAAATTTTTGCTTATTTGTGATTAATTTGATTAATTTGCTGATAAGACAGATTTCAGAGAAATTTTTAAAATTTCCCTTATACAAAAAATTTCCCTTCAAGGGAAATTTTAATAAAAGGAAAGTTTAACAAACTTTTTGCATATTTGTGATTAATTTTTGCTAATAAAACAGATTTCAAAGAAATTTTTAAAATTTCCCTTATATAAAAAATTTTCCCTTTAAGGGAAATTTTAATTAAAGAGGTAATTTTGAAAATCTTTGCATATATATGTTAATTTTTAATTAATAAAAAAGAATTTGCAGAAATTTTTTAAATTTCCCTTATATAAAAAAATTTCCCTTTAAGGAAAATTTTAGTTTAATAGGTAATTTTGGAAATCTTTGCATATTTCTGTTAATTTTTAATTAATATGTATTAATTTGCAGAAATTTTTAAAATTTCCCTTACATAAAAAAATTCCCTTTAAGGGAAATTTTATTTTAGAAGGAAATTTTCAAAATTTTGGCTTATTTATGTTTAGTTTTTCTTAGTTAACATGAATTTGAAAAAATTATTAAAATATCCCTTGTATAAAAAATTTCCCTTTAAAGGAAATTTTTGTTTAAGGGAAATTTATCGAAATTTTTCCAAATTTCTGTTATATTTTTCTTTATAAAATAAATTTTCATAAAATTTTCAAAATTTCCCTTCTACAAAAAATTTCCCTTTTAAGGGAAATTTTTATTTTTTAAGGTTTCTTCAAAACTTTTTCAAAAAATTTATTTCTAGAAATAAAGTGGGAAATGTAAAGAAAAAATTTTCAAAATTTCCTCCCTTTCTCAGCCTAATTTCTAGTTTAAAGATTATGCTATTTAGTTTTTAAAGGTTAAAGGTCATTTTCTTGGCACCCCTATAAGTCACTTGTTCTACCACCAGCATTTCCAGTCTTCCTTTCAATCCCTTTACTCGTAATTCAAAGTTATTTTCTATAACTTTGTCAGGTTTTATTTTCAAAACAGAAATTTGTAACATTTTTGTCTGTGTATTGTGTTTTTAGTCCAGTTTTTTTTTTTAATTTCTGCAACTACAACAACAACAAAATACAATTTAAACATTTTTTGTAACATAAATTTTTTTGTGGACCAAACAAAAAAAGGGTTCAATTCCATGTATTTTTTCTACCACTTTTCTTCAATTTCAGCAAAAAAAAAAAAAAAAATCTGACAAAAAATATTTGATAAAGGGGGTGGGTAACACACGTTCCTCACTGTTCATCATCATCCTAACTAGCAAGTGTAGGTTGTCTGTTTGAATCCTTTTTTTCTGCATTTTTTCTACTCCACTCTGTTGTAATATTTAATTTATATTGTATTTCTTTTTCATTATATATTTTATATTTATGTCTGTTTTTTATATTATTTTATTCTATTGTTTGTTCAATTGTTATTTTTCTTTCAACTGTCATTTGTTTTTTTTCGTCCTCTAACATTGTTTTCGTTAGTTTAACAAGTTTTTTTAATTGAATTTTTTATTTAAAAAAAAGGGTTTTGCTTTCATTTCATTTCTATTTTCGTTCAAAAAAACAAATTTATGTTGAACAAATCAAACAATAATGTTAAATACAAAGAAAAATCCCTAAAAGCTTACTATACTTTTTTACAATTAATTGAAATGTTAGGTTTTCTTTTGACAACTTTTTAGGGGAATATGTTTGTTTAAAAAAAGTGTAGTGGAAAATAAGGGAAAATTAAACATTAAAAGGATTTCAATTTTAAATTATAACAAAATTAAGACAATAATAAACAAACACAAAAATTAAATTAAACTAAACAAAGAAGAAAGGAAATAATGACCTAAATAGAAAAATAAGAAACGTTTACTATATAAACTTTATAAACCGATCCATAGTTTGAACTATAGTCTAGTTCATAGCCTATTCTATAGATTAGTCTATAGTCTAGTCTACAGTCTAGTCTATAGTCTAGTCTATAGTCTAGTCTACAGTCAAGTCTATTCTAGTCTATAGTCTAGTCTATAGTCTAGTCTATAGTCTAGTCTATAGTCTAGTCTATAGTCTAGTCTATAGTCTAGTCTATAGTCTAGTCTATAGTCTAGTCTATAGTCTAGTCTATAGTCTAGTCTATAGTCTAGTCTATAGTCTAGTCTATAGTCTAGTCTATAGTCTAGTCTATAGTCTAGTCTATAGTCTAATCTATATTCTAGTCTATAGTCTAATATATAGTCTAGTCTATAGTCTAGTCTATAGTCTAGTCTATAGTCTAGTCTATAGTCTAGTCTATAGTCTAGTCTATAGTCTAGTCTATAGTCTAGTCTACAGTCTAGTCTATAGTCTAGTCTATAGTCTAGTCTAGTCTATAGTCTAGTCTATAGTCTCTATAGTCTAGTCTATAGTCTAGTCTATAGTCTAGTCTATAGTCTAGTCTATAGTCTAGTCTATAGTCTAGTCTATAGTCTAGTCTATAGTCTAGTCTATAGTCTAGTCTATAGTCTAGTCTAGTCTATAGTCTAGTCTATAGTCTAGTCTATAGTCTAGTCTATAGTCTAGTCTATAGTCTAGTCTATAGTCTAGTCTATAGTCTAGTCTAGTATAGTCTATAGTCTAGTCTATAGTCTAGTCTATAGTCTAGTCTATAGTCTAGTCTATAGTCTAGTCTATAGTCTAGTCTAGTCTAGTCTATAGTCTAGTCTATAGTCTAGTCTATAGTCTAGTCTATAGTCTAGTCTATAGTCTAGTCTATAGTCTAGTCTATAGTCTAGTCTATAGTCTAGTCTATAGTCTAGTCTATAGTCTAGTCTATAGTCTAGTCTATAGTCTAGTCTATAGTCTAGTCTATAGTCTAGTCTATAGTCTAGTCTATAGTCTAGTCTATAGTCTAGTCTATAGTCTAGTCTATAGTCTAGTCTATAGTCTAGTCTATAGTCTAGTCTATAGTCTAGTCTATAGTCTAGTCTATAGTCTAGTCTATAGTCTAGTCTATAGTCTAGTCTATAGTCTAGTCTATAGTCTAGTCTATAGTCTAGTCTATAGTCTAGTCTATAGTCTAGTCTATAGTCTAGTCTATAGTCTAGTCTATAGTCTAGTCTATAGTCTAGTCTATAGTCTAGTCTATAGTCTAGTCTATAGTCTAGTCTATAGTCTAGTCTATAGTCTAGTCTATAGTCTAGTCTATAGTCTAGTCTATAGTCTAGTCTATAGTCTAGTCTATAGTCTAGTCTATAGTCTAGTCTATAGTCTAGTCTATAGTCTAGTCTATAGTCTAGTCTATAGTCTAGTCTATAGTCTAGTCTATAGTCTAGTCTATAGTCTAGTCTAGTCTAGTCTATAGTCTAGTCTATAGTCTAGTCTATATCTAGTCTATAGTCTAGTCTATAGTCTAGTCTATAGTCTAGTCTATAGTAGTCTATAGTCTAGTCTATAGTCTAGTCTATAGTCTAGTCTATAGTCTAGTCTATAGTCTAGTCTATAGTCTAGTCTATAGTCTAGTCTATAGTCTAGTCTATAGTCTAGTCTATAGTCTAGTCTATAGTCTAGTCTATAGTCTAGTCTATAGTCTAGTCTAGTCTAGTCTATAGTCTAGTCTATAGTCTAGTCTATAGTCTAGTCTATAGTCTAGTCTATAGTAGTCTATAGTCTAGTCTATAGTCTAGTCTATAGTCTAGTCTATAGTCTAGTCTATAGTCTAGTCTATAGTCTAGTCTATAGTCTAGTCTAGTCTAGTCTATAGTCCAGTCTATAGTTAGTCTAGTCTATAGTCTAGTCTATAGTCTAGTCTATAGTCTAGTCTATAGTCTAGTCTATAGTCTAGCCTATAGTCTAGTCTATGGTCTAGTCCATAGTCTAGTCTATAGTCTAGTCTATAGTCTAGTCTATAGTCTAGTCTATAGTCTAGTCTATAGTCTAGTCTATAGTCTAGTCTATAGTCTAGTCTATAGTCTAGTCTATAGTCTAGTCTATAGTCTAGTCTATAGTCTAGTCTATAGTCTAGTCTATAGTCTAGTCTGTAGGCTAGTCTATAGTCTAGTCTACAGCTGAGTCCAGTTGACTTCATATCGTGGGCTTTAGTCCTATAGATTTTCTTGTGACAAAGCCTGCAGTAATTTTTGGTCACATTCCTTTAAGTTTATTGCTATTTTTAGTTGTAGTTTTGTCTACTACTTTTAAGTTAAAATTTATGTTGTCTTTCTATTTGTGTATAGAAAACTAATGTTTAAGTTTGTTAACTGTCACTTGTTTTATCCCATACCACTGTAGTTATCTAAAAAACTCTAGCTCCTATCAAAACCTCCTCCTCCCAATCGATGTAAAGCCTTAAGCATGTAAAATTTTCATTTTCACTTTTCATTCAAAACGAGTTCGTTTTTTGTTAAGCCTAAAAACACACAATAGAAAACATTTGCTCTCTATCTAAATGTTCAAATCAACATACACAAATAACAACAACTACATAAATTGAAGAGAAAGGACATTAATGTTCTCTATTGTACCAACTTTGCTATTATAGCTATTGTTGTTAGTGTTGTTGTTCCAACAACTACACATATGATTGTATGATTGCGTATGTATGCAAATTTTCATTGAGAATAAATATACAAACGTCGCACCATCTACAATCTTTTTAACAGTTTATTTTGTTAGAGTAGCAAGGAGGGGGAGAGGTAGCTGATGATTTGGGTGGTTTCTAGTGGGTGGTTATTGTTTGGACCAGATAATATTAATGGTCATGAGTTGGCATATGTATGTAAAAGTCGTATATAATGTTATTTGTTTGATTACTGAGGAGGGGGAAGGGGAGTTGGGGGGTTATATTTTGCCTTAAGCTTTACTGGACTCTTAAATTTGTGTGCAAGTAAGCGAATGTTCAGCTCTTAACTAACAGTATTGTTGTTTATGATTGTTGTAGATGTTTTGTTAACAAACACATATAGACACTCTCACATATTTAGATAAATTTACAATAACAAAAATACATGTGTGTGTGTAAGTTTTCAAAATTATTTATTTTATAAGTATGCTGCCAAAGATATGTTAAAATTATTTATGCAAAATATACCAAATTCATTTTTAGATAGATTTTGTTTAAAGAGTTGCCAAAATATTTATTTAAACAAAATTGAAAAAAAAAATAATTTTCTGAATTAAAAAAAATTTTAAGATTATTATTTTTCCAACCAAAAGCTCAAATTATATTCGCTTGTTACAGAAATTTTACAAAGTTTCCTTAAGATTTATTACTATTACTTTTTCAACATTTTAATTGGTCTCTTATGGCAACTCCGTTGTTTTGCTTTTCTACTCCCATTTCCCTTTCCGGCTTATGTTGTTCTCCGTTGTTATTGTCTACATGTACATATAAGTTGTTAGTTCTCTACCATACAAGTAAGTAGTTTTACCTACAACTTAGAATATATAAAAAATTTAAAATTATGTCCTTAAGGTTAGACAATAAACAACAATGAGAGCATGTACATCAAGGGCAGATAACAATGTGTATGTGAAATTCCACAAAGGAAAGGAAATTCAGATAAAATGAGAAAACGAATCTGAAATGGGCACTGTAGAAGCAGTCGAACAAATCTGAAGAATTTGTCGATTGTTAGAGACTACTATAGAGAGTAATACTTAGACTAGTCAAAAGATGGGTGGATAAATTCTAGTTCCAGTAATAGCGTTTAAAGTCCAGGCTTCATATGGACTAGATTAAACTAACAAATAGACTATTGGCTGGACTCTAGACCAGACTATGAACTAGTACATAGAACATAGTATATATTAGACTATAGACTAGGCTATACACTTGACTATAGACTAGACAATGGACTAGATTATATACTAGACTATAGACTAGACTATGGAATGGCCTATAGATTACACTATATAGACTATAGATTAGACTAGACTATAGACTAGAATATAGACTAGAATAAAGACTAGAAAATAGACTAGACTATAGACTAGACTATAGACTAGAATATAGACTAGACTATAGACTAAACAATAGACTAGACTATAGACTAAACAATAGACTAGACTATAGACTAGACTATAGACTAGACTATAGACTAGACTATAGACTAGACTATAGACTAGACTAGACTAGACTATAGACTATACTATAGACTAGACTATAGACTAGACTAGACTAGACTATAGACTAGACTATAGACTAGACTATAGACTTAGACTAGACTAGACTATAGACTAGACTATAGACTAGACTATAGACTAGACTATAGACTAGACTATAGACTAGACTATAGACTAGACTATAGACTAGACTATAGACTAGACTATAGACTAGACTATAGACTAGACTAGACTAGACTAGCTAGACTATAGACTAGACTATAGACTAGACTATAGACTGACTATAGACTAGACTATAGACTAGACTATAGACTAGACTATAGGACTAGACTATAGACTAGACTATAGACTAGACTATAGACTAGACTATAGACTAGACTATAGGACTAGACTATAGACTAGACTATAGACTAGACTATAGACTAGACTATAGACTAGACTATAGACTAGACTATAGACTAGACTATAGACTAGACTATAGACTAGACTATAGACTAGACTATAGACTAGACTATAGACTAGACTATAGACTAGACTATAGACTAGACTATAGACTAGACTATAGACTAGACTATAGACTAGACTATAGACTAGACTATAGACTAGACTATAGACTAGACTATAGACTAGACTATAGACTAGACTATAGACTAGACTATAGACTAGACTATAGACTAGACTATAGACTAGACTATAGACTAGACTATAGACTAGACTATAGACTAGACTATAGACTAGACTATAGACTAGACTATAGACTAGACTATAGACTAGACTATAGACTAGACTATAGACTAGACTATAGACTAGACTAGACTAGACTATAGACTAGACTATAGACTAGACTATAGACTAGACTATAGACTAGACTATAGACTAGACTATAGACTAGACTATAGACTAGACTATAGACTAGACTATAGACTAGACTATAGACTAGACTATAGACTAGACTATAGACTAGACTATAGACTAGACTATAGACTAGACTATAGACTAGACTATAGACTAGACTATAGACTAGACTATAGACTAGACTATAGACTAGACTATAGACTAGACTATAGACTAGACTATAGACTAGACTATAGACTAGACTATAGACTAGACTATAGACTAGACTATAGACTAGACTATAGACTAGGCTATAGACTAGACTATAGACTAGACTATAGACTAGACTATAGACTAGACTATAGGCTAGACTGTAGACTAGACTATAGACTAGACTATAGACTAGACTATAGGCTAGACTATAGACTAGACTATAGACTAGACTATAGACTAGACTATAGACTAGACTATAGACTAGACTATAGACTAGACTATAGACTAGACTATAGACTAGACTATAGACTAGACTATAGACTAGACTATAGACTAGACTATAGACTAGACTATAGACTAGACTATAGACTAGACTATAGACTAGACTATAGTCTACATATTAGACTTTAAACTAGTCTAGATTTTAGACTAGGCCAAAAACATTTTTTAAAATGTTTGTTGTAGTTTTCATTAATTTTCTTTGTATTTTATTTTTGTTGAACCTTTTTGAAACACTTAGTAACTTTCTCAAGAAAGTGGTACACAGGTGGCTGTTAAATTCCTAAAATATTTATGCAGCCGAACTAAGTCACTAACTAACCAACTAAGGACCGTATAAACTAAAACAGAAACTACCACCTAAAACAAATTTCAATGTTGCCATAGTTAAATTTTCAAAACTAACATACATACATACATACTTTCACTAAAGGATATGTGTATATATAAATGTCCTTATAAATAAAACACATACATATGTGAATTTTAATACGCACTAACTTTCCATTTTATCCTGCATATGCGAATAAGTAACCAAGAGTTGGAGGTGTATGTGTGTGTGGTGTCTAAAGAAAAGTGGACTCTTGTGCAAATTTTTTTCAAAATTTTCACAAAATATTCTAAAGAAATTTGGCAACAGAGCAGCATCGACAACGTTCAGAAAACGGAAGAGAATTTTAAAATTTTGGATGCTGGATGAATGAATGGTCAAGCATAATAATCAGAAAACAAACGAAACGAACGAACGAATGGTCTGTTGGGCTTCTCAAGCCTTAAGAATACTAAAAAACGCACATAAACAAATTTAAAATCCTCTTGTTAAACGAAAGACATACAAACAAAAATTTTTGCCAAAATGAAATGAAGGAGGATGGGGAAAAAAAGGATGTAAGGAAACATGTGTGTAGTTTTTGGGTAATGTGGGCTAAAAGTAGTCATAGATGTACATTCATTACATGCGCACTTGTCCTGTAATATGTACGAAATTGTTAAGATTCAAATTTAAATTTGTGTTGATTTTAGAGTCCTTTTTTTGTGTTGGTGTGTTGGTTGGACATTGCTTAGGGAGTGTGGGAAGGCGAGTACTCATTCGTAAAGGAATCATATGGCAAGTTAAGGCTGAAGTAACGCTAGAGTTGGGGGGTGATGGTTGCACAACAACCAACTACTGCTGTGTAGTATGTACAAGGTCCATTTCGTTTGTTTAACTAGATTTAGATGAAAGTAACAATAAAGAAGGTCCACAGCTGCTCCACATACAGCCTTAAAGGCACTATGTATGTAATACAACAACTCGTTCTTTACAAGCGAAATTAATTTATTTAAATTTTACAATAAACCATGTGAAAGAAGAAGCCCTGCTAAACATACGTGTGTGTTTGTGGAGGAGTGGGGTTTGGGCAGACAGTAGCAGATAAGGTGGCAAATATTTCATTTGAAACTCTTACTTCTATAGAAATATCAAATGTGGAACAGTGGGAATGAAATGGAAACTAGCAAGATTTTTTCTAGAACTCATCCCGAACTGAAATCAAATTGATTCAGAAATGAAGCCAAATGGATACAGAATGAAACTAGAATTCGTTCCGAATAGAACTGAACAAGAATTGAAGGAGAAAAGAAGGAGAACAGAACAGAACTAGAACAGAACTAGAAGAGAACTAGAACATAACTAGAACAGAACTAGAACAGAACTAGAACAGAACTAGAACAGAACTAGAACAGAACAGAACTAGAACAGAACTAGAACAGAACTAGAACAGAACTAGAACAGAACTAGAAACTAGAAAACTAGAACAGAACTAGAACAGAACTAGAACAGAACTAGAATAGAACTAGAACAGAACTAGGACAGAACTAGAACAGAACTAGAACAGAACTAGAACAGAACTAGAATAGAACTAGAACAGAACAGAACAGAACTAGAACTAGAACAGAACTAGAACAGAACAGAACTAGAACAGAACTAGAACAGAACTAGAACAGAACTAGAACAGAACTAGACAGAACAGAACTGGAACAGAACTAGAACAGAACTAGAACAGAACTAGAACAGAACTAGAACAGAACTAGAACAGAACTAGAACAGAACTAGAACAGAACTAGAACAGAACTAGAACAGAACTAGAACAGAACTAGAACAGAACTAGAAACAGAACTAGAAACAGAACTAGAACAGAACTAGAACAGAACTAGAACAGAACTAGAACAGAACTAGAACAGAACTAGAACAGAACTAGAACAGAACTAGAACAGAACTAACAAGAACTAGAACAGAACTAGAACAGAACTAGAACAGAACTAGAACAGAACTAGAACAGAACTAGAACAGAACTAGAACAGAACTAGAACAGAACTAGAACAGAACTAGAACAGAACTGAACAGAACTAGAACAGAACTAGAACAGAACTAACAGAACTAGAACAGAACTAGAACAGAACTAGAACAGAACTAGAACAGAACTAGAACAGAACTAGAACAGAACTAGAAGAACTAGAACAGAACTAGAACAGAACTAGAACAGAACTAGAACAGAACTAGAACAGAACTAGAACAGAACTAGAACAGAACTAGAACAGAACTAGAACAGAACTAGAACAGAACTAGAACAGAACTAGAACAGAACTAGAACAGAACTAGAACAGAACTAGAACAGAACTAGAACAGAACTAGAACAGAACTAGAACAGAACTAGAACAGAACTAGAACAGAACTAGAACAGAACTAGAACAGAACTAGAACAGAACTAGAACAGAACTAGAACAGAACTAGAACTAGAACTAGAACAGAACTAGAACAGAACTAGAACAGAACTAGAACAGAACTAGAACAGAACTAGAACAGAACTAGAACAGAACTAGAACAGAACTAGAACATAACTAGAACAGAACCAGAACTAGAACTAACTAGAACAGAACCTAGAACAGAACTAGAACAGAACTAGAACAGAACTAGAACAGAACTAGAACAGAACTAGAACAGAACTAGAACAGAACTAGAACAGAACTAGAACAGAACTAGAACAGAACTAGAACAGAACTAGAACAGAACTAGAACAGAACTAGAACAGAACTAGAACAGAACTAGAACAGAACTAGAACAGAACTAGAACAGAACTAGAACAGAACTAGAATATAACTAGAACAGAACTAGAATAGATCCAAAACTAAACTAGAGTAGCTAATGATACGAAAAAGAAATGGTCTAGAATTGAACTAAAGTTGAACCAGAACTGAATTAAAATCGCTCCGGCCCACTGTACTTTCACTTAAAACAATATTTTAAAATGAGTAAGTAGTTTTCTTATGGCATCTCCATCAACTACTCATAACGTATGAGCAACATGAGAAGGATGAATGGATGGACGGACGGGTGGGTACATACACTCATATGAATCTTGTCTGCTTGTTTAGTTGAATTGAAATACATTTAAAATGTATTAAAAGCATGGTTGGTTGGTTTGGCTATGTTCTGCGATGATGATGATGCTGCTGTTATATTTAAATGTTAAGGTTTGTTAGTAATATGACCAAACTAAGATAGAAGTATAAGGGAACCAAAAGGAGTTAACATACCTCCAAAGTTTTCATTATACTCAAGAACATATTTAAGCAAATGAGTTGTGTGTGTGTGTTTCACTGACATTCAAATGGAAGTTAAGTTGAAAAACAAGACACGCACGTTTTTACAATTTTTGAAATTCATGCAATATATTTTTATTTACATTCAAATATTTACAATAAAGTACACTTACTGTTGTTGTTTATAGACAAAGAGTCAAAAACATATAGACACATATAGACATATGTACGTGTTGGTTACAAGGATTTACGATTTACTGTAGCAACGATGCTTTTGAGCGGCAAGAACATTTTAAAATAAGTTGATAGAAATTCACTCATTCTGATGATTCAATCATTTGGCGAAAGGTGTGAGAGTTTAAGGTAAGAGTGATGGATGATGATAGTAGGTGGTAGGAGAAAGAAGAGTGGACGGGAGGAATAGGTGGAGAAGGTAGTGGTTTGAATTAAAATTTAATATGTAAATAAAAAATATACGACATACGATTGAACCTAAGTAGAGCTACAATTGAAAATAAAAAGTTATCTTTCTTAGAAGATCATTTGTATTTGTTACAGAATTGATCAAATATTAAACTTGAATTGATCCAGAGCTGAACTATAATTGATCTCCAACTAAACTAGAATTGATCTGGAACTTGAGCTAACTTTGTTTCAGTTTTGATCTAGAACTGGACAAAAATTGATTTAGAACTGATCTGAAATTAAACCAGAATTAGAACAGAACTAGAACAGAACTAGAACAGAACTAGAACAGAACTAGAACAGAACTAGAACATAACTAGAACAGAACTAGAACAGAACTAGAACAGAACTAGAACAGAACTAGAACAGAACTAGAACAGAACTAGAACTGAACTAGAACAGAAATAGAACAGAAATAGAACAGAAATAGAACAGAAATAGAAGAGAACTAGAACAGAACTAGAACAGAACTAAAATAGAACTAGAACATAACTAGAACAGAACTAGAACTGAACTAGAACAAAACTAGAACAGAACTAGAACAGAACTAGAACAGAACTAGAACAGAACTAGAACAGAACTAGAACAGAACTAGAACAGAACTAGAACAGAACTAGAACAGAACTAGAACAGAACTAGAACAGAACTAGAACAGAACTAGAACAGAACAAGAACAGAACTAGAACTAGAACTAGAACTAGAACAGAACTAGAACTAGACCTAGAACAGAACTAGAACAGAACTAGAACAGAACTAGAACAGAACTAGAACAGAACTAGAACAGAACTAGAACAGAACTAGAACAGAACTAGAACTGAACTAGAACAGAACTAGAACAGAACTAGAACAGAACTAGAACAGAACTAGAACAGAACTAGAACAGAACTAGAACAGAACTAGAACAGAACTAGAACAGAACTAGAACAGAACCAGAAAAGAACTAGAACAGAACTAGAACAGAACTAGAACAGAACTAGAACAGAACTAGAACAGAACTAGAACTGAACTAGAACTGAACTAGAACAGGACTAGAACAGAACTAAAACTGAAGTAGAATTGACCCAGAACTGAAGTAGAATTGTTCCAAAACTGAATTAGGATCGATCGAGATTTGAACTAGTTCCTTATTTAGATTTCCTATTTTGGTTTACATTTTTGTCTCCCACTGTATGTTTAATTTGCATGTATGTATGATTTAGTTCATCACACATGAGTTTTTGGCTTTTTCATTTATTTTCTTAATTTCAAATTAAATTTAATGTATTTTCATCATAAGCAGCAGCAGCAGCGGCAGCGGCAGCATCATTATCGTCGTGGTGTAATAGACGACATCATATTATAATGGTCGTCGGTTTTGATGTAACTAGTGAGTGGTAAAGTGTTTGTGGTGGAGCAAGAAGCAAACAGGCAGTTTGCTATCAATGATTGTATGAAGAGTCTTACATTGATTGCTTTGTGGTGTCTCTATATGTTGTTGTTGTTATTGTTGTGGCTGCTGTTTGGTCTTTTATACTAAAATTCATATTAAATTAAAAAATTTTTTGACGTTTCACTACTAACAAATGAGAAATGTTACTTTAGCTAACAGGCAGCCAAGTCGAACAGGCTTGTAAACAAGCATGTATTTAAGTGGTAAAGAACAGTATTGGTGGTATAAAATATCCTTCTTAATAAATGGTTACTCTTGATTACAACTAGGTATGTAAATCCATACACACACACATTTATTCATGTAGACAAATGTAAATAAATATTTAGCGGAGGACAAGTGAAATTTTAACAAAATTTCTACTTAATGGAAGCAAATGAATAGGAAGAGAAAGTTGGGGAGGGGGGGTTTTCATTATCTAAGAGGTCTTCCTCACTATATTTCATTAAATACATCCTTTCATGTCCTTTATATGTTGTATGGTTGGCATATATAGATTTTAAATTTAGTCCAGGAGTTTTGTGTTTTTATTTGACTTTGAATCAAAAGATTCATGGTTGGTTAGTTTGTTTGTTTCATAAAAAGGAACATTTATACATCTTACACATACACACACACATACACACACGTTATTTAAATATTAATAACCAAGGCTGACTGTGTTGCGTTGTAAGTATTAAAATGTTTAATTTTCACATGTGTGTAATTGTAGTGGAGGTGTGGGAATGATGGAGCTTTGCCAATCTACTGATTAATAGACACAAATGTGAAAATTTCTTCTTTGAAAAAGTACAGTTAAAACAAAATGCTAATGTTGGCCAACAAACAACTAACTACATATGCAAATTAAAATTGTACATACATATTTGAAATGGTTAATGAAGGCCGCCTCAATTTAATTTTAAAATGATTTTCTTTAGTTTAAAAGAAAAGAGTTGGGGAAGAAAGTGGAGATAAACAAGAAAGTTGTACACTTGAATGAATTTCAAGGAGTAAACTTTAATAGTTTTAAGTAAAGCAAACATTTATAAAAAAGTAATATTTTCTACTACTTTTTTATTTGGCCCAAATTTGTAAATATTTTTCTAAATTTTATTAATTCAGGGCTGTAAAAAGTAATTAGTTACTAAAACTACTAAAAATAAACAAATTTACAGTTTTACAAAATAGTAGTATATCTACTACTTTTTTTAAAACCCCTCATTTCCAGCTTAAAACCAGTTAAAACTCTTTAGAAAGCGTTTGTAATTCATTTTTAAAGAATTTCATACATTTTTAAAAAAGTAGTATAATCTACTACTTTTTTATTTTCTCCAAAATTATAAATTTTTTTCTAAATTTGATTAATTCAGGACTGTAAAAAGTTATTAGTTACAAAAACTACTTAAAATAAACAAATTTACAGTTTTTAAAAATAGTAGTATTTCTACTACTTTTTTTAAAAACCAATTAAAATTAATGAAAATACTTTGTTCAACCTAAAATATGTAAAAAACCTATTAAAAAGTGTGAGTACTTCATTTTTATGGAATTTCATACATTTTTTAAAAAGTAGTATTTACTACTACTTTTTTATTTTGTTGAAAATTGTTACAATTTGTCTAAATTTGTTTGATATAATATTTTAAAATGCTATTAATTATAAAAAATACATAAAATACATAAATTTATAGTTTTTAAGAATAGTAGTATTTTTTCTTATTTAAACTTATTTGGCATAAGAAAATATTATTTTTATACAAAAAATTTTATATATATACTTTTCAAAAAAGGTAGTATTTCTAGTACTTTTTTAAAAAGTTGCTTAAAAATCTTGAATTTAAGACTTTTTGCTAAAATTTTTATTTTTAACATAAGTTTTTATTAGTTTTTTATTAATTTTTGCCTAATTTTATAACAGTACATTTTTAAAAACGTAGTATTTTCTACTACTTTATTATTTTTTGCTTAAAATTTATGGCTTTCTTCTTTAAACTTAATTAGAATGAAAAAATGCTTATTTTTAAGCATTTTAAAAAGGTAGTATTTCTACTACTTTTTTTCAAAAGTTCTTTTAAATGCCGAAAAATTCAAAAATTTTAATTTTTTAATTTTATTTTTGCTTTAATTTTGTATTATTTTTACTTATGTTCTAGCTTTTTACTACTCTTTTAAAAAAGTAGTATTTCTACTACTTTTTTATTTCTTCTTCAAAATTTATCTTTTTCTTATTTAAACCTTATTAGAATAAAAAAACTTATTTTGGACATTTTTAAAAAGGTAGTATTTCTACTACTCTTTTTAAAATTTCTTTCAAATGCCGTAAAATTCAAAAATTTATTACTTTTTTGTGAAATTTTTATTTTTGCTTTAATTTTTTATTAGTTTTGCTGATTTTCAAGGATTTTGCTGCACTTTTAAAAAAGTAGTATTTTTACTACTTTTTTATTTTTTGTTCAAAATCAATTTTTTTCTTATTTAAACTTTTTCTAGAATGAAAACGTAATTTTTACGCAGTTTTTTAAAAGGTAGTATTTCTACTACTATTTTGAAAAATATTATTTCAAATGCCAAAAAATTTTAAATTTTCATAATTTTTTGTGAAATTTTATATTTTTGCTTTAATTTTTTATTATTTTTAAAAATTTTTTGGCTTTTACTACACTTTTAAAAAAGTAGTATTTCTACTACTTTTTTATTTTTTGCTTAAAATTGCTTTTTTTCCTTATTTAGACTTTATTAGAAAAAGAACTTATTTTTAAACATTTTAAAAAGGTAGTATTTCTACTACTTTTTGAAAAAAATTGTTTCAAATGCCGGAAAATTAAAAAAATTCAATCTTTTTTTTTGTGAAATTTTTTTGTTTCTGTTGTATTTAGACATTTTCTAGCTTTTTCCTGCAAATTTAAAAAAAGTAGTATTTCTACTACTATTTTAAAATTTGTTTATTTTTCCACTTTAAGGAGAAATAATATAATTTTTTATTAAAAATTATTAAATTTAAATAGTTTTTATTTTCTTTTAACAAAGGGGGGACCCTTTGTTAAGCCTTCCTACCATCAAGTGTTAATCTTTATTTACTTAATGCCACACATTTTCTAAATTATAATTTCTACATCCTTTCTATTCTTTTTAACCAAACCGTTTTATAAAACTAAAATAACAATCTTTGTTAGATGGAATAAAAATTATTAAAAACTAACAAAAGATTTACAAAATAAGAAAAAAAATAACAATAGATTTTTCATAAAAAAAACACACACAAGGAAAACAGCAGATGTACTGCAGAAAAGAAAATACCACAACATCTTTAACTAAGAGTATTAGAAAAAAAAAAACTATACATTCCAAAAGACAAACAATAAATACTCCCTAAAGATGCATTACAAGGAAAAATAAGTAAAAAGCATATGTCAGTCATATACATCGATGGACAGACAGACGGCAATTTCAAATTATTCCAAAACATGCAACATGATCAGCTGAAGTAAAAATTATGATGCACCACTTTAAAATATGAAGCATGTGAAATGAAACGCAACGAAATTTTAATGAATTGAGCTGAATCAGTCACGTCTGATAAGTGTGAGTGAGTATTTGTTGGCCGAGGGGTGGAAGAGGAGTTGAAATTATTTCTGCACTAAATAAACGAGCAACAATGTCTTGCTCTCCCTATTTTGTTAATCTCACTCTCTCTCTCTCTTGCATTTTTTCCCTTTGTTTAATTACTTTGAGGACGAAATTGTTAAATTTTTTTTGTCTGTCAGACATATGCTTCGTTGCACATGAATGAAGATGCAAGTATAGCAACAACAACAACTACTACTATAATACCCCAGTAATTGCAATAACAACTAGTAAAATGCACAACCAACAACAAAAAACAGCAGCACTACACACAGGAACAAATAATAATGCAAAAAAACAACCCCCCTGCTGTTTTGTAGAATAAAGAAGAAATGACTATAGTCATTTAAAAATACAGAGTGAGAAAAATGTCTCCTAAAATTACAACAAAATTATGACAAATTTTTAAGTAAGACATGATATCTAACATGAAATTGGATGAAATTTAAGGAAATTTATATAAAATAATTTAAATTTAAAGAATATTAACATTTTAAGCAAAATTTAAAAATAGTAGTAGAAATACTACTTTTTTCAAATGCCTAAAAATCACTGAAAATGAAAGTATTTAATGAAAATATCTTTATTAAAGTTAAATAAGCTAAAAATTACACAATTTTGTAAAAATAAAAATAGTAGTAGAAATACTACATTTTAAGAAATGCATAAAAACTAGCTAAAACATTAGAAATTAATTAAAAATCAAACTAGAAGACTTAAATATGCATAAAATGCCAAAAATTTTTGAAAATAAAAATAATAGTAGAAATACTACTTTTTTAAAAATGCCTGAAAATCACTGAATATTAAAGTATTTTAAGCAAATCTCGTTAGAAGACTTAAATATGCGGAAAATGGAAAATTTTGTAAAAATAAAAATAGTAGTAGAAATACTACCTTTTTAAAAATGCATAAAAATCAGCAAAAAAACATATGAAATTAATTAAAAGTCAAACTAGAAAACTTAAATAAGAAAATAAAAAAAAAATTGTAAAAAAAAATAGTAGTAGAATACTAACTACCTTTTTAAAAATACATAAAAATCAGCAAAACCCAAAGAATTGAATAGAAAAATCATATTAGGAGTCTTTATCACGCAGAAATTACACAATTTTGTAAAAATTAAAATAGTATTAAAAATACTACTTTTTTAAACATGCCTAAAATTTACTGAAAATTAAAGTATTTAAAGAATATTTCACTAGTAGATTTATATATGCGGAAAATGGAAAAATTTTGTAAAAATAGTAGTAGAAATACTACATTTTAAAAAATTACTGAAATTCACTGAAAATTAAAGTATTTAAAGAAAATTTCAATAGTAGATTTAAATATGTGGAAAATAGAAACATTTTGTAAAAATAAAAATAGTAGTAGAAATACTACATTTTAAAAAGTGCCTAAAATTCACTGAAAATGAAAGTATTTAAAGAAAATTTCACTAGTATATTTAAATATGCGGAAAATAGAAACATTTTGTAAAAATAAAAATAGTAGTAGAAATACTACAAAAACGGCATAAAAGTCAGCAAAAACCAAAGAATTAAACAAAAAATAATATTAGGAGTCTTTATCACTCAGAAATTACACAATTTATGTAAAAATAAAAATAGTAGTAGATATACTACTTTTTTAAAAATGCCTAAAATGATTGATAATTATAGTATTTAAAAAAAAATATTGCTAGTATACTTAAATATGCGGAAAATTACACAATTTTGTAAGAATAAAAATAGTAGTAGAAATACTACTTACAGTGGACGTCCACTAGTACGAATTATATAGTGTCAGGCCCTTTCGTAATACCGAAAAATTCGTATTATTGAACAACACATTTTGTATGTTTAAATTCAAATAATACACATAAAATATTGGATTTTATTTATTTTTGTTATATTTTTCATGAAAAATTACATAACGGAACAAAATATAATAAATGTGTATTATTTTAAATAAATTTCTTGTACATAAACAGGCATAAAAGGGACATATTTACGTATATGAATTGTTAATTTTGAAAGTATAGTGAGTCCAATGGTTGAAATGAGATATATGTAGAAGTTTTTAAATTTTAATGTTTTTAAAAAGATGTGTGCCAAAGACAATTTGCAATTTACATATGTGTTCTAAAATGTATTAAAATGTTCAGATTACATAAAACTTTTATTAGAAACTTGAATGGAATATACCACAATTCTCTAATTTATAATTTTCTCTTAAAAATTAGAATAGTTATCCTTAAACCCATTGTTTGGAATGTGGAGTCACACTACTTTCAAAATTAACAATTCATACATACATATGTATATAAATATATGTATTTAAAAATGTCCACAAATCTCCAAAAATTTAAATATTTAAAGTAAATCTTATTAATATACTTAGATATGCCAAAAATAACACAATTTTGTAAAAATTAAAGTAGTAGTAGAAATACTACTTTTTTAAAAATGCCTGAAAATTTCTGCAAATGTACGTAAAAATTTTATAAAAAGTACTTTTTTGTTAAAAATGTGTAATATGGTGGTAAAATTAAATAAATTAGGTCAAAATTTATCTAAGAAGAAGTTATTATGAAATATTAATAAATTTTGTATTAATTTTGGTGAATTTTAGTTTTGCAAAAAAAGTACCAAAAAAAAGTACTTTTTCTTAAAAATGTATAAAATGACCAATAAAATGGTTAAATATATAGTTTTTATTGAAAATAAGCCAATTTTGTGTTCATTTGGGGGAAATTTAAGTTTTTCAAAAAAGTATCAAAAAAAGTACTTTTTGCTAAAAATTTATAAAATGTTAAAAAAAATATTATAAAATTATAGTTTTTATCGAAATATAGACAATTTTGTGTTCATTTGGATGAAATTTAAATTTTGAAAAAGTACCAAAAGAGTACTTTTTAGTAAAAATGTATAAAATGTTTAGAAATTATTGAAAAAAAGTACCTATTGTTTAAAATTAACTAATAAGTGAAATTTAAGTTTTTCCAAAAAAGTACTTTTAGTTGAAATTTTTTTTCAACTTTCCTTAAATTTATTTCAGTTTTTAAACCAAAAATTTCTATAAGTGTTCTAAACAATATTGAACATTTATACATATATTGATAGAAAAACACATTAAGCTACAAAACAATTACAACAACAACTAAATATACGATTCTAGGATATTATTTTATTGAACGTCCTGCAGATGCATTTTTTGCGGTAATTAGATACACATGCACACAAACACATCCAAACTAAATGCATGAGTAGAGAGAAATATGTGTAAAATTTTTCTGTAATCCTCCCTTTTACACTCTTTGCTTAATTTCCAACTTTTTGTTATTGTTTTTAATTGCCGGCTTTTTTTCCTGTATCCTTGTATGTATGTGTGAGTGTAAATATCCGTTATCTAGTCATATTACTGCACTCGTTTTTTTTCCTTTCGTGTTTAGGAATGTTGTGACTGTAGGAGAGGGAGAGAGTGTTACTATACGTTCAACTCATAACGTCTTCGTTTACAGGACATGTGCAATTTTTCCTTTTTATCCAATTTTTGTTGTTTGTTTTGTTGCAATTCTATGCAACATGTTGTTGTTCTAGAAATAACAAATATTTCTCCACATATTGAAAGAAAATTTCCTTGTTTTTTTTTTTGTTAGATTTTCCCTTAAAAAGTTTTTGCGCCTTTTTTCCCAAAATGGTTTCCTTTTCTTTATACTTAAGTTGACTAACAATTTGTTGCTTGTGTTGTCTTTCTTTAATGCCTTTTGTTTTATTTGTGGTTTGTTTTGTCTTGAAGTAGTTGGTTTTTTTAAAGAAAATTTTCCCTATTTTTCCCTGTTGTCTTTATATAATATGTATTAACTTCTGTTAATATTAGAGTAGTTTTTCCCGGAAAAAAATGTCTAAGAGTGTGTGTTGTTTTCAAAAAAGGCGGCTAAATTTTCACCTACTTAATTAACTTTAGTAAAATTTAGGTCATATTCCTACAATGGATTTATTAAGGCATTAACAAGAATATAAGAAAAAAAACTTAAAACAATAAGAAAATATTGAAATTGTGGCCAAAAATCAATAAATTTTAACAGTTTTCCATTTTTATAAAAAGTACCAAAAAAGTACTTTTTCTAAAAACTTACCTTGTTTGTCCCCCGATATGTGTCTTCCACATTTTAGAAAGAATTTCAGTCATTTTGCAAAACTTTTTAAAATAGTAGTAGAAAAAGTACTTTTTCAAATTCGTCCAAATTTATAAAAATTTGATTTTATCTTTCAATTAGTAAATAAATTACAAAATTAAGCAATTTTTCTGCTTTTAAAGTAATTTTCAAAATAGTAGTAGAAAAAGTACTTTTTTCAAATTGGTCCTAAATAAATAATAAAATATGTGTATTATCTTTCAATTAGAAAGGAAATTACAAAATTAAGCAATTTTTTTAAATTTAAAGGTATTTTTAAAATAGTAGTAGAAAAAGTACTTTTTTCAAATTCGTCCAAAATTAGTTCAATTAGTAAAAAATTATAAAATTAAGCAATTTTTCTACTTTTAAAGTTATTTTCAAAATAGTAGTAGAAAAAGTACTTTTTTCAAATTGGTCCTAAACTAATAAAAAGTGTGTTTTATCTTTTAATTAGAAAGTAAATTACAAAATTAAGCAATTTTTTTAAAATTTAAAGGTATTTTTAAAATAGTAGTAGAAAAAGTACTTTTTTCAAATTCGTTCAAAATTCATAAAAAGTTGGTTTTATCTTTCAATTAGAAAGGAAACTACAAAATTAAGCAATTTTTTTAATTTCAAAGTAATTTTCAAAATAATAGTAGAAAAAGTACTTTTTCAATTAAAGCCAAAATTCATAAAATGTTGGTTTTATGTTTGTATTAGAAAGAAACTTCCAAAATTAAGCAATTTTTTAAATTATGAAGTCATTTTAAAAATAGTAGTAGAAAAAGTACTTTTCTTCAAATTGGACCCAAATTAAATGTGGGCTTTATCATTAAATTAGAAAGGGAATTATTAAATTAAGTAATTTTTTAACTTTTTAAATAGTAGTAGAAAAAGTACTTATTCTCATTTTCATATAAATCGAGAAAATCTGTCAAAGTACATTTCTCAAAATGCTTTGAAATTGAAAATTTTCCTTTATATGTTGATTTCTTAAGTAGTTTTTTTATTGTAAAAGATTTTTTATTTCTTTTTTTGTTCAATTATTTCCGCAATTTGATATTGTAAAGGTTTTATTGATCAAGTTACAATCAATAGAAGTTTGAATTCTTAATCAGAGTATTATTTCACTTTTGTATCAATAAAGAGTGATAAACTCTTTTAGATTGAAGTAAGAAAAATAATTTCCGTTACAACATAATGCAGAGCAGGGATGGATAATTAAAAATTTAAAATAGCACTATAGACTAGACTGTAGGTAAAAACAAAACTAGACTATAGACTAGACTGTAGACTAGACTATAGACTAGACTATAGACTAGACTATAGACTAGACTATAGACTAGACTATAGACTAGACTAGACTATAGACTAGACTATAGACTAGACTATAGACTAGACTATAGACTAGACTATAGACTAGACTATAGACTAGACTATAGACTAGACTATAGACTAGACTATAGACTAGACTATAGACTAGACTATAGACTAGACTATAGACTAGACTATAGACTAGACTATAGACTAGACTATAGACTAGACTATAGACTAGACTATAGACTAGACTATAGACTAGACTATAGACTAGACTATAGACTAGACTATAGACTAGACTATAGACTAGACTATAGACTAGACTATAGACTAGACTATAGACTAGACTATAGACTAGACTATAGACTAGACTATAGACTAGACTATAGACTAGACTATAGACTAGACTAGACTAGACTATAGACTAGACTATAGACTAGACTATAGACTAGACTATAGACTAGACTATAGACTAGACTATAGACTAGACTATAGACTAGACTATAGACTAGACTAGTGGTTTGTTTATCAAAAGTTTATAGGTTGGAAAAAGTACCAAAGATTTTGATTTCAAAATGTACTAAAGTACTGAGTTTTCCATGTCTGATGTATGTTGATGATGATGAGTAATAAAACAATTAAATCTGAGAGTTGAATGATCTCTTCTTTATTTTTGTTTTATTACTGATTTGACAAGTAAAATGTCAAATATTAAGTTGTCAAAATATTTATGTAAGAATTGCTTTTCGGTTAGCTTGGCTGTGGTTGGTTGGCTTTAGTTGAATTGTTTAAATTTTTGTTCGTTTTTTTTTTTTTTGTAAATATTTTTTCAAAAACTAAATAAATAAAAGAAATTTAAAAAATGAATAAAGAAAAAGTGTTAAACATATATTCTCCAGAAGTTGTTGCAAGTTAAAGAGTGTTAAGTTTGAGAAGAACAGATTTGTTTTATTTTTTAAAAACAGGTGATTTTTGTAACAATTTTTCAAATAATTGTTTTAAATGTAGAAATTGTTGTTTAGTTTGTGTGAATCTGTTGGTGGTGATTTTAATTAAAATTTATTATTTTCAAATTATTGAATCTTTTTTTTCTTTGTGGTCTATGTCATAGTCTTGCTTTTAACTCCTCTTTCCCTGCGAAACATACAATTAATTATGGCGTCCAAATATCAAAAACAAAAATTAAAAGAAACAAAATTGCCAAATATTCAACTAAAAGAGTGTATTCTTTAATTATAACAAAAAAAGTACTAAAAAAGTACTATTTAACATATTTTTGATTAATATTCAAAGTATTTTCTCTTAATTTTCAATAAAACTAAAAATTTATTGAAATTTTGCAAAAACTGAAAAAAGTACTTTTTCTACTACTATTTTTAAAATGTCTCTAAATGCAGAAAAAATCAAATTTTCTGTATAAAATGTAAACAACTTGCAATTTTAAGCAAAACTGGTCAATTTTAAAGAAATTTTCCAAAAACTGAAAATAGTACTTTTCTACTACTATTTTAAAAATGTCATTAAATGGACAAAAATTTCAAATTATACGTAATATAAAATGTTGAAAACATGTTATTTAAAACAAAATTTATCAATTTTAAAGAAATTTTCCTAAAACTGAAAAAAGTACTTTTTCTACTACTATTTTCAAAATGTCATTAAATGGACATAAAATGTAAAATTTATATATAAACTGCTGACAACATGCAATTTTGGACAAAATTGATAAAATTTTAGTGAAATATTTTGGAAATTTTTTTAAATTAAAAAGTACTTTTTGAAGCTACAATTTGTTTACCATGATTTCATTCTTTTCCCCCCTGTTTTCAATTAATTTTTGCTATATACAATATGACGCCGTCATGTACATATAATTTTTTACTTTTTTTTTAAATACATACTCATAAAAATAAACAAAGTATGTAAAGGTTAACAACGAACGATTAACAACAAACAAATGTTGAGGACAACAAAAAAAAAAAAAAAAAAAACAACATTGGAGACACTCGACATCATCATACTCCCCCCAACCAAGACCATGGCAACAAACTCAATTCATATTTTTGAAGCTGAAGCTTTTTGCGATCTGTATGAGTGAGTGTTTACATATGAGGTTCAAAGCAAAACAAAAAAAAAAACATAATTTCATTAAAAGAATTGGACAATGGTCGAACTAGAAAATGGGTATAGGAAGGTTAAAGGGACGGTTACAAAATACAAGCAAAGTCTCAACAGGCACAGCAATCAACTCATCCCTAGTCTATAGTCTAAACTATAGACTAGACTATATAATAGACTATATACTAGATTTTAGAGTACACTATAGACTAGACTCTAGACTAGGCTATAGACTAGATTATAGACTAGACTGTAGACTAGACTATAGACTAGACTATAGACTAGACTATAGACTAGACTATAGACTAGACTATAGACTAGACTATAGACTAGACTATAGACTAGACTATAGACTAGACTATAGACTAGACTATAGACTAGACTATAGACTAGACTATAGACTAGACTATAGACTAGACTATAGACTAGACTATAGACTAGACTATAGACTAGACTATAGACTAGACTATAGACTAGACTATAGACTAGACTATAGACTAGACTATAGACTAGACTATAGATTAGACTATAGATTAGACTATAGACTAGACTATAGATTAGACTATAGACTAGACTATAGATTAGACTATAGACTAGACTATAGACTAGACTATAGACTAGACTATAGACTAGACTATAGACTAGACTAGACTATAGACTAGACTAGACTATAGACTAGACTATAGACTAGACTATAGACTAGACTATAGACTAGACTATAGACTAGACTATAGTCTATTATCTATCCTAGTCTACAGTCTAATCAATGGTCCAGTCTTCTTTAAGATTTCTTTAAATTTTGTACACATTCGCGTAAAATTTTTGAAATATCTGTGGATTGCCGTTGTAATTGTAGTTTTGTTAACACTATTCGTTGTTGTTTTTACATTTTTATCTTCTTTTTTCCATAATTCCAAAATAATATGAGTCGCAAAAAAAAAGAAAACAATTCCCCAAAAAAATAACAAACCAACAGAGACACAAACATACATACAAGATGTACTTAAGAAGAAAAAAAATCGTGCAGTCACTGAATAAAACAATAGCAAAAGAAAAGGAAAAAACAAAGTCCAAAATAAAAACAACAATAGCGACAACAATGTATAAGCAAAGAAAAAAATCAGCAGCAACAACAACTACTCTTAAAAAATTTACAATAAAACAATAAAATAAACATACAGACAATATAAAAAATGAAATAAAATAAAAAAACACTTTCATACACAATTCCTAAAAAATATATTGACAAAAAAACACTGAGATTGTCACACACGCAAACATACTAAGGACACATGTGTGTCATAATGTGTGAACAGAAAGAAAAAACAAATCAAACAAAATACAAGACAAAATAAACCTTTAAAACAAAAACAACCGAACAAAAACACATGAATTTGAAAACACTCTTCTATGCAAAAAAAAAAACTCTTTACTTTTTTACTGCATTAACAGGGGGAGTCGACGGGGAGGGGAAGAATTTTTAACACTTTTGTTGTTTTAAGTTTTGTTTACATTGATTTTACAGCACAGAAAGGAAGCAAGAAGTAAGTGGAGTTGAGAATTGTTGTTATATTTCGGAGGAAAGAAAAAATGAAACAGATTTTAATAAAAAATTTAAAAATATATAAATTTTTCAACTGGGAATTTGCTAAAATAGTGCGAAATGTTGTAAAACTTATTAAAATTTAAAAATAAATTAATTCCCACAAAAATTAAAAATTCCCAAAAAAATTTTAAAAATCCCCACTCAGAAAAAAATCATTTAAAAATTCAAAATTTTTATACAAAACTAAAGAAATCTTGAATATTTCACTAATTAACAACATTTCTAATAAAAAATTCCTTAAATTTAAAGAATTTTAGCAATCCCGGCACAATCCCGGAAAAAATTTAAAAAGGATTTTAAAATACCACCAAAAACTGACACAAAATGTTATAAAATGTTTACAAATTTAAAAATCTATATAAGTTTGAAACAAAATCCCTTCAAAATATCTTTTTAGGGGAAATTTTTACAAAGGGGATTTTTGAAATGTTTTTGGGAATTTGTAAAATTTGCTAAAAAGTAAAGAAAACTTAATAGAAATTGAAAATATAACATTTGCCAACAAATTTTACAATTCCCAGGAGTTTTCTGAAAATCCCAGTTTAACAAAATGAAGGAATTTTCGAAAAGAAATTGGGAATAACTAACGAATTAATAAATATTTTAGAAATTAACAACATTCCCTTGAAAAAATTAATAAATTTCATGAATTTCTGCAATCCCGTCACAATCCCAGAAAAATTGTAAATAGGATATCAAAATAAACTGTAAATCCAAATACAAAATGTTATCAAATGTTTACAAATTTAAAATTCTATATAAGTTTTAAACAAAATCATTTCAAAATAACTTTTTAGGGAAAATTTTTGAAAAGGGGATTTTTGAAAAGTTTTTGGGAATTTGTTAAATATGCTAAAAAGTAAAGAAAACTTTATAGAAATTGAAAATATAACATTTCCCATAAAAATTAACAATTCCCAGGAGATTTCTGAAAATCTCAGTTTAAGAAAATTAAGGAATTTCTATGAAGATATTGGGAATTCATAGAAATAAGTTAATTGTTAAGTTTATTATATTGTTGTACTCCAAAAATAGGTTTTTAACGCTTTTTTATAGATGTTTCATTATGAGGGGATTTAACAAAAATCTCGGGAAACGAAAATTGCTGGATTTTGTGAAAAGAAATTGGGAATTTTTGAAAATAAGGCAAAAATTAAGTTTGTTATTTTATTTTCCTCCAAAAATTTGCTTTTAAAGCTTTTTTGAGTTAATTTTGTCATGAGGGGATTTTTGTTAGGAAAATAGGAATTTGTAAAAACTTGAAAAAAGTGTACAAATCATGTTAGCAAACATAATTTAGTTATTTTACACCAAAAATTTTAATTCCCAGGAGTTTAACAAAATCTGGGGAAGTGAATATTGCAGGATTTTGTATAGAAAAAATGGGTATTTTTAAAAATAAGGCAAAAATTAAGTTTTTTAATTTAATTTTCCTCAAAAATGAGTTTTTCATGCATTTCTGAGCAAATTTTATTATGAGGGGATTTTTGTTACGAAAATGGGAATTTGTAAAAACTTGCAAAAGGAGTAGAAATTTTATTAGCAAACATAAATTAGCTATTTTACACCAAGAATTTTAACTCCCAGGATTTTAACGAAAATCTGGGGAAGTGAAAATTGAGGGATTTTGTATAAAGAAATTAGAAATTCTTAAAAATAAGGCAAAAAAGTGTAGTAATCATTTTAGCAAAACATAAATTAGTCAGTTTATAACAAAAATTTTAATTCCCAGGTGTTTAACAAAAATCTCGGGAAGTTAAAATAGAGTGATTTTGTATAAAACAAATGGGAATTCTTAAAATTAAGGCACAACTTAAGTTTGTTAGTCAGTTTTTTTCCAAAAATTATTTTTAAGCAGTTTTGAGCAAATTTTGTGATGAGGGGATTTTTGTAAAGAAAATGGGAATTTATAAAAACTTGAGAAAAGTGTAGAATTCTTATTAGCAAACAAAAATTAGTTATTTAAAGTGAAAGTTTTCAATTCCCAGGAATTATATGGCAACAAATTTTGTTAAAACTAGTTTTAAAGTAATTTTTATTAGAAAAATTTGTTATGGGGAAACACCCACCTACTAAGAGAATCAATAATTTAAACATTTTCAAACATAAATTTCTATAAATCTCTTCATTTTTATGTTACTTAGAACCCTTAACAGATTTTATGACTTTTAGTAATTAAAAATCAATTAGTTTTCAAAAACACTTTAACGCGGGTGACACCTTTTCTTGTGTGTGTGTGTGTCTTCATATCATGTAGTTTTTATAATCCTTAATCTGCATGTTTTTAAAACTATTAAAATTATTTTATTATTCATATTTTATGACTTTTTGAAAATTCTTTTTTTTACCTGTACCTGTTTAGAAAATTAATTACCAAACATTGTTTTACACATATGACCTAAAGTTCTTTGCTTTGTAACTACAGGTAGTAGAAGAAAACGAAAGTACATTTTATTGGGAAAAATATGGGTCATTAGGAAACAAAAACTCTTTAAAGTATGTTTGTGGCTTAAGCCGACCATAAATAATTTAAGCAAAAAATCTAAAATTTTTAGAAATATTAGAAAAAAATATGCAAATTTCAAATTGTCTTGTTTTCTGTTCAAACAAAAATGACTCATAAGTATTGCTGCTTTAGGATTTGGGACATATGTACATAACAAGTATGCAGGGAGTAGAGTAAATTATTAGTCATATTTGGCTTTGAGTTGAAGTTTTAACTTGTTTTTTTGGTGTGTTAAAAAACATGTTGTCAAACAAGGTCTTAAAATGTAATATTTAGTTTGCTGAAAGCCGTAGTAAAGATTATAACAGATAAAAGAACTAAAATACCAACAAAATCTTTAATAAATCAACTGGGAATTATTAATTTTTATTTAAAACATTAAAATTATACTTTCTAATAAGTTTCCTACACTTTTTGCAAGATTTTACAAATTCCCATTTTCCTTATAAAAATCCCCTCATAACAAATGTTGCTCAAAAATGCCTTAAAAACAAATTTTTTGGGGGAAAATAAAGCAACAAACTTAATTTTCACCTTATTTTCAAGAATTCCCAATTTCTTTACACAAAATCCTGCAATTTTCACTTCCCCGGATTTTGAAGAACTCCTGGGAATTAAAATTTTTAGTTTAAAATAACTAATTTATGTTTGCTAATGGGATTTCTACAGTTTTTGCAAAAGTTTACAAATTTCCAATTTCCTTACAAAAATCGCCTTAAAACAAAATGTTTCCAAAAAAGCATTAAAAACTGAATTTTGAGGAAAAACTGAATAATACACTTAAATATTAACACATTTGTATGAATTCCCAATTTTTTTATAAAATTCCTTAATTTTCTAAAACTGGGATTTTCAGAAATCTTCTGGGAATTGTTAATTTTGTTGGGAAATGTTATATTTTTAATTTATAATAAGCTTTCATAACTTTTTTTAAAATTTTACAAATTCCCAAAAACTTTTTAAAAATCCCCTTAATAAAAAATTGTTTTAAAAAGGTATTTTAAAGGGATTTTTTAGAAAACATGTAGAGAATTTTAATTTTCTAAATATTTTACAACATTTTGTGTCAGTTCTTAGCGCTTATTTTGAATTCCTTTTCAAGGTTTTTCTGGGATTATGCCGGGATTGCTGAAAATCATGAAATTCATTGCTTTTTTCAAGGATATGTTGTTAATTTGTGAAATATTTCTTAATTCTTTATTTATTCCCAATTTCTTTTATAAAATTCCTTAATTTCCTAAAACTGGGATTTTCAGAAATCTCCTGGGAATTGTAAATTTTTATGGGAAATGTTATATTTTCAATTTCTATTAAGTTTTCTTTACTTTTTTCCAAATTTTATAAATTCCCAAAAACTTTTTAAAAATCCCCTGTGTAAAAAGTTCTTCTAAAAAGGTATTTTAAAGGGATTTTGTTGAAAACTTATATTAAATTTTAAATTTGTAAACATTTTATAACATTTTGTGTCAGTTTTTAGTGTTTATTTTGAAATCCTTTTTAAGATTTTTCTAGGATTGTGCCGGGATTGCTGAAAATCAAGAAATCTTATCTTTTTACGTGTTATTAACAGTTTTTTACAGTGTTTTTTTGATTTGTTAAATTTTTTACTCATTTACTAATTATCCTGTGGATGTGAGTGTTTGTTTTTCCTTTTTTACTCCTGAAAAGGAGAAATTTGAAATTGAGACTTTTCTTGCTCGCTTGATTGAGTGTATTTTTTAAATGAGTCTTTTTTTGGAATACATGTGTTTTTTATGTTTATGTTTTTGAAGAGTTTGTGTGTAGCAATGCGCGCGTTACTATCTTAAAAAAAAACAACAACATGATTGTGTTTAATTAAGTTCAATTATTCATTATTGAGTGTGTTTTAAGAAATTAAAAAGAGATTTCTTTTCTGTCTTAAAATGAGAGAGTTTAAATTTAGTTTCTTTCTTCTTTTTGCTGCCAGCCAGCTGGCTTGTTTTTGTAGGTTTTGTATTTTATTGTTGTTGTACTTGTTAATTACTTAACTTAAATTTGTTGTAATAAAGTTTTTTTTCTTCTTGATTTTTTTAAGAAGAGTTTTGTGTAAAGAGTATGAATTATTTGAAAGAATTTTTGTTGATGAGAGTTGATGTATCAGGCCTGGAGATATGAAATTTTCTATTAAAATGGAATTTACTTTTTTTCAAAAAAAGTATATTTTTAGAAAATTTTAGGAAGAATTAGTTTTTGTTGGATAAATTTATGAATTGTTTTAATCAATGGCCTCGTCTATACTTAGCTTGGTGTTTCCATATATTAGCCCAAGTAGGCTCCTAAGGAGATGGACGATACTTACAGTGATAGTGTACATGGACTGGTATAGAATGCGATTAATAGGACGTTAGACACAGCATTTTCCTACCTCTCCAAAAGCACGATAAATACTCACCAACCAGAAGACTAGAGGAAGTGTCAAAAAGACATACTCCAGTCAACACTTGACCAAGGGCAAGATTGCTAAAAATGCTGCAAATAGCATCCAACCATGAGCGAGAAGAGGACGATGACAACCTATCTCGCCCAAGGCAGCAGCCCAAAATACAGAGAGGCCTAAGTGAAACCGCTGAAAATGTCAGTCAACCATGAGCGAGAAGAGGAAGATGACAACCTATCTCGCCTAAGGCAGCAGCCCAAAATACAGAGAGGTCCAAGCGAAACCGCTTTCAGACAGAGACAGGAAAGTTACCTAAATGGAGAGAGGTTGCCGACCGAAAAACCACGCTTTAGAACCCTCAACAAGCACAACCAAATTCTAGACCTTTTAACGAGGTGGAGACGGATCATCACCTCATGGTTTAAAGTAATAGAATGGGGTGCCATCGTATTCAAATTATCTGAGATAGTAATGTATCACTTTCTGGCAAATAAGGATAGTAGGGTACCTTGTTTTGACACCGGTCTTGATGGAGTCCTTTAGAACTATATCGAAAAGTGGAACTATAAAATCAGCCAATGTATAGGATGGTTTAAGTCTTAAACTGAGATCAGTCGTGGCAATTCCAATAGAACATGTTAGAATATCTTAAGCTGCAGAACCCTAACTTACACATGAATGATTGGTTCATCAGTCGGACCGCTCAAGACGATGGTAAGATATAACTAGCCATTAGGGAATAACTGGCCATTAGGGAATCAGAGCTCCCTGCACTTAGAGAAGAAGAGGCTTTAGACAGTTCTTTGGGATGAGGGACGGAAGGATAAAAGTCCATGGACTAGTTTATTGACTAGTCTATAGACCAATCTACGGAGTAGTCTCTAGACCAGTCTATCGACTAGCCTATGGACTAGTCTTGGAACTGTTTCTAGACCAGTCTATCTAGCATTTTTGAAAACTACCAGCGCTGTTTGTACATTAGCGTCCAGCGCATTATGGATTATGAGGGATTATGAGGGATTTTGTTAAGGTTCTTCCTGTTGCTGCTGCTGATAGAATTGCTCATAGGAATTAAGATAAGCAGCATAGCCGCTTGAATGAGTAGTAGTCAAGAATAGCTGTAATTGCTGATGCTGCTGTTTTTGTTGCTGAAAGTCCTTCCTCAACAGAGTTCTCCGCTTCTGTTGAGGAAGTTTGAGTACAATATATTGCTGTATTGGAGGCAGCAGTTGAAGGCCCCGTTGCTCCTAATCCAGCTGTTGCTGTGACAGTTTGAGAGAAGGCCGGCGTAAACACCCCAACCAGGTCTTCTGTAGAATCAATCGCCGCTATTCGAGATGTATTGGATGAGAAAATATTATGCGAGTTATTATGAGAGTTCTCCGCTTCTGTTGAAGAAGTTTGAGTAGAATATATCCCTGTATTGGAGACAGCAGTTGAAGGCCTCGTTGCTCCTAATCCTGCTGTTGCTGTGGCAGTTTGAAAGGCGGCCGGTATAAACACCCCAACCAGGGTTTCCGCCTTATGTAACGGCAGCATTTCAGTAGTTAAAGTCGCCATGAATTGCCTACATAGAGTGGCCATATATTGCGTACATATAGTGGCCATGTATTGCCATGACGTGACGTTTCTTAGCGTTTAAATAAAGTTTTAATTGGCGCTAGATGTTTGCAGTTCAAAAGGGATATTAAAGGAGGAATATGTGTTTAAACCTTTTGGTTTTGCGATTCTGATTTGTTGATTATAACTAAGCACTACTCATTAGACCAGGATACTGACTATGCTTTTCATTGATTTGTGGACTAATCTTTTCACTAGTCTATGGTCTTATCAATAGTCTAATGACTAGTCCACCGACTAGTCGATTGACTAGTTTATATATTTAATATATATTAGGAGAACTGCGTAACTTTTCACTGGTAAAAAGTCTTAAAGTACAGAATTTTCCATCCCTGATTAGTCTGTTATATTATCTTCTTGCTATTATTCTTTGGTTCGGAAATTTCTGAGAGAATTGTAGAATTGTGTTTAACTTCTTTAAAAAAATTCTGTTAATTAATAAAATTTCAAAGGAATTACTTAGTTTGAGTGTTGCTGTAAGCTGCTAGAATTTTCTTATAAAAACTGAGTGATATTATTGGATAATATTAGAGCGCAGAGTTTAAAATTTAAGAGTGAGTGATATTGAGTTGGAAATTTTGAAAGAGAGTTAACTAAGATATGAGTTTAGTAGTTGTTATTGCTGCTTTTAATTCCTTTTTTTTTGTACATTCTACTTTTGCCTCATATTTATTGGCGCGCATCTTTGTTAACGTTTCGCACAACATCATCAACAACATGATAATGATGATTTTGTTGTTGTTGTTCTTGGTTAATTTGTAGTGTTCGCTCTCTCTCTCTCTCTCTATCCTTCTTTCTGCCTTTTACATATTATTCGTATGCAGTTGTATTAGGGTAAGTGATTGTGTATGTTGGTGTGTGTTTGTTTGTTTGTTGGCCTGTGTGTATGTTTTGAGCAGTTATTGTTGTTGTTGTTGTTTTTGTTCACACAAAATATAATTTTTGTATTTTTGCCTTGGTTGGTTGTTTGGTCATTTAAACAGGACATTGAGTTTAGAATTAGACAGCGCGTGTTACAGAGCGGTTGGCATTTTTACAAGCTTTAAGAAGCGCCCTCTTCTTTTTTAACACTTTTTAGTTTTTTCCTTTAAAAAAAAATTAAAACCAACACTTTCGGCTTAAACATTTTTGGCTTAACAAAAAAACAACAAAAATTTTTGGACATTTTATTAACAAAAAAGAAAATTTTTTAGTTTAAAATTTAAAAATTTTAAGTTTACAAAATTTTGCAAAACAATTTTTAAGTTTAAATTTTATGTTTTATAAAAGAAAAAGTGCAAAAACACACAAAAAATCAAAATTCAAAATTTGTTACACTTTTAAGTTACATTCATTTATTAAAAATTTATTATTTAAAAAAAATTATTTGTTTGAAAAATAAAAAAATAAATAAAATTAACGCGCGGTTTATTTAAAAACGCTAAAACCAACTAAAAATTAAATAAATTAAAAACAACAAACCTTAAAAAAAACAATTAAAAATAAATGGTAATTATTTAAAAAAAATAAATTGTGACAAAAGAAAACTGTAAAAGAATTTCAAAGATCATTTTATAAAAAAAGAATAAAGAAGAAAATTAACAAAAAAAAGAGAGACTCCAGCATAACAAATAAAACTCAAACAAACCGTTGGATTTACTCTTTTTAACACTACACTGCTAGAAATTTTTTAATAAAATTTTAAAACATTTTAAAACAATTAAAAAAAAACTCTAAAACAAATGGAATAATTAATTATAATTATAAAATTATCTTAAAATTATAACAAAAAACTTATAAAGTTTACAAAAATTGCAAAGAAATTAAAAAATAAAAAAAAATTATTTCAAAATTATAAAAAAAATATTATAAATTAAAAAACTTTTATAAAAACTAAAACAAAAATTAAAATAATTAATGAATTTAAAGAAAACACTTAAAATTTTCAAAAAACTTTTGAAAATTTTCTTAAACAATTCATGGAAGTTAAAGAAAAAATAAAAAATTTTATGTAAAACAAAACATAACATTTAAAAGAAATTTAAAAAAGTTTTCTTAACAAATAAAGAACTTTAAAAAAAGACACTTAATTTTCTCTAAATTGAGTTTTTTTTTAAATAAAAATCTTGAGTTTTTTTGGTTTTAAATCCTGTTTAAATTCAGTTATATGTGTTTGTATGCTGTTATATATATATGTGTGTGTGTATGTGTTTTAAAAAAGAAATGTCTTTGAAAATTCTTAAATGAAATCCTTGTGAAAAAAATGGCCTCTAAAACCAGTTTTTCTTATACATTCCAACAACTAGATTTGAGCAACAACATCACGAAACATAACTCAACTAACCAGAACTCTTAACAGCAGCAAGAAAGTCTAAAACCTTAAAGGATTCCATATTCCCATTTCAATATCCCTTTTGTACCACAAAAACAACTAACAACAATTAAAACTTTCTTTAAACGTTAACAAAAAACGCCACGCCACTCTATGTAGGCAATAAATGGCCACTTTAGCTACTGAAATGCCGCCGTTACATACGGCGGAAGCCCTGGCCGGGGTGTCAACGCCGGCCTCCTCTCAAACTGCCACAGCAACAGCAGGAGTAGGAGCAACGGGGCCTTCAACAGCTGCCTCCAATACAGGCATAGATTCTACTCAAACTTCCTCAACAGAAGGGGAGAATTCTCATAATATAGTGTCCTCCAATACAACGCAAACGAATAGCAATAATACCATTTCAGCGGCGGCTGATTCTTCAGATAATCAACCGGGCACACCGCAACCTCATTTAAATTCTTCAGCCGAGCAACAACAACAATCTAGCAGTGCTCATCATCCTTATGCTAATCATCATATGTATGCTAATAATCCACATCCTGCAACTTCCAGTGCCCCCAATAGCCATCTGAATCAAATGTATAATCATCATATTTATGCACAATCCAATATGGACTTACAGCAACAACAACAGCAGCATCAACAGCAGCAACAACAACAACAGCAATTGCAGCAACCTTTGACTCCTACTCATCAAAGCGGCTATCCCTCCTATCTTAATTCCTATGAGCAGTTCTATCAGCAGCAGCAACAACAACAACAGCAGCAACAATCTACCCAAAATCCCTCACAATCCTCTAGCCAAACTTCTAATCCTCAGCAAATGGATTACATAAATTCCAACTCTAACTCCATGTATTCAGCTTCGGAATATAAACAACAATCGGGTGTACGTTATCATCCCTATTTGCATACCCCCACCTCGGGCATACCCTCGGTTAATTCCCAAAATTCCAATTCAAATAATGCGCTGGACGCTAATGTACAAACAGCGCCGGTAGTTTCCAGTGCTTCTTCTTCGGTCATGAGTCCGCGTGTGGTTAGCTCTACTAGTCCTTCCTCTTCCAGCCAACAAATGCATATAAGTGGTAGTGCCAGTAGTATAGGCAGCTTGAGTGCTGGTAATCCCAGTTCACCCAATTCGGCCGGTGGTACTCCTCAGTGCAAAAAATGCGGCATAATGTGTACCAATGAAACGGAACTACAGGAACATATAGCTAATGTTCATGGTGCTTCTCCTTACGGTAGCAGTGGTTATGCCAGTTCTCCCTATATCAAAGAGGAAATGCAACAGCAGACGCCTCCCTCACAAACCCAGCAACAACAACCACCAGCCGCCGGGCAACAACCCGCCTCTACACAGGGTGGAAATCCCGGGGAAATTTTAGATTTGGATTCTCAGAAAATGTTATATCCTCCTGTGCCGGGTTCCATACCCCACATGATGCAGCATCAACCTTTGGCCAATACCGATCCTTTACATGGTTTACACAGCATGCAGCAAAGAGCCGGTCTAAACTCTTGGGATCAACAGTCTCAGGAGGGTTTGCCACCCTACTTGCAGCAGCAACAACCTCCTCAAACCAACACAGAATCCAAAAATCTTCCTCAACACTCACCCTACTATCAGCAATCTCCCAAACAGTCGCCCTATCATGTTTCCAATAGTTCGAATACCATGAAAACGGAATATCATCCTTTAATTAAAAATGAATATTCTTCAGATTCTCAACAATATCTATCGGATAAATCATTTGATCCTACACAACCTCAGCAACAGCAGCAACAACAAATGATGCCACCGGCGGTATCCTCCAGTCCGGCAGAGTTTCCCTCTACCACCACAGGAGGACCTCAGGATAATAGCCAGCAAATGGTCAACAATTCACAACAGTTTAGGGCTGGCAACTTTGAGCCTCCCTCTTCAAGTTCGACCACCATAAGTACAGGTCCGTTAAGTGGCAAGGCCGCCAACTGGAAGTCCAATGAGGCCAGAAGACCTAAAACCTATAATTGCACCGCCTGCAATAAATGGTTTACCAGTTCGGGTCATTTGAAAAGGCATTACAACACTACTTTGCATAAAAATGCCGTCAAATCTAGTGGACAACCCGATCCAGCTACATTACCCATATCGGCTCATCATCATCCAGCCAGAGATCCCTCGGGTAAAAGCAGCCGTAGAGCCGCCGCAGCAGCAGCTGCTGCCCAAGCCGCCAATAGTCAACAACAGCAGCAGCCGCCAAATCCAGTGCAACCGCCGGAACCGCCTAATAGTCCGCAGGATTATGGCGGGTCCCAGGTGGCAGCTGGTGGCTTAACGCCTTTGTCTCACTATGCTGCCACTCCCTCGCCCAATAGCATGTATGGGCAGCAGCAGCAATATCAACATAATCAGTACATGCCCCAGGTACAATCCACGACAAACGCTTCACCACAGCATGCTTCACCGATGGCCAGCGGTCATCATTTACAACAGCAACAACACATGAATCAACAACAACAACAAACCGTAATGAACGGTCACCCAAACGCGTTAGCAGGCCCCTCCGTCCCAACCACTCAACAAACGCCAATGCCGTCCTCCCAAATGAGGGGCCTGCTGAACAACACATCATCCACCACAACAACAATGCATATAATAAAGAACGAACACTTGGAGGCGGCAACCTTGGAGGAGGAACAACAGCAGCAGCAACAGGAGCAGTTGCAGGAGGAGGAGGATCCGGAGGAAGCGGAACGCTACATAACGGACCCGGAAGAGGAGGTGGAAGAGTTGGGCTACCTCACGAGAGTTCCGGTGAAGGAGGAAGTATTAACGGAGACGGAACAGCAGCAGCACAACAACATGTACTCGCCAAAGGCCGACATGGAGGAATTGGCGGAGGAGCAGCCATTGGCAGCGCCAGTTCACAGGGAAGTGGATCCCAATGTGGCACCCCACCACAATCAATTAGCTCCCTATCATCTGGAGCAGCAACAGCAGCAGCCACAGCAGGCGGACATGGACATGGAGCGTCTCTATCACAACACCACGCCCAGCAGCACTCACAGCAGCAGCAACAACATGCCAGTCCACTCGCCCCTTATTATCTCCCACCAACAATACCAGGAGCAACTGCAGCAGCTGCCACCACACCAAATGGTGGCTCAGGACACTTATACCCTCACGCAAACCCCTCCGCCGCCGCTGCAGCAGCAGCAGCTGCCGCCTCATCACAGTATAATGGATCAACAGCCTTACATCAACATGCCTTTGGCTATCAACACGCAGCAGCCGCCCAACAGTATGCTGCTGCAGCAGCAGCCGGATACTACCATCCCCATGCCCAACACCATCCCCACCACGCCCACCACTATGGTCAATATGCTGGCGCCCAGCCACCACCACATGCCGCTGCCGCCGCAGCAGCATACGGAGCTGCAGCCGCTAGTCAATATGCAGCAGCAGCCGCTGGACACCAACAATACCAATACCCAGCACATGCTGCCGTCGCACATCACCACCAGCAACATCACCAACATGGCATCGTACCACCAACTGCAGCAGCCGGGCTCGGTACTGCCACCGCTGGACCACACGCTGACCTATCCTCACACTATTATTGGTAATAGTTTAAGCAATGCGGATGTCTTGACACTCGATGCCTATGGCAATTTGGTGACGGCTAATGGTCAACAGGTTATACAAACTAGTGATGGTCAATTGTTGCAATTGATTTCATCGGGCCCATCGGGAGCCACAACTTTGTATTCTACACAGTCGTACAATCCCTATATGGCACAGAGATCACCTCAGGAAGGTGATTTACCACCCATGACACAACATTATCAACAGGAGCCAACAACCACTACCTTAACTGTCTTGCCACCCTCTATGAGTTATTCACCCTCGAATGGTAACTCCAATTGCTCGGAACAGGAATATAAACCCTCACTAACGGAGGATTATATCAACAATAACTTCCAGGAGGAACAGCAGCAGCCACAACAACAACCGTTAGAGAATAGAGCCAGTCCAAAGGAAACAACTACCTCAAGCACTACCACCACCACCACCACTACTACTACTACCTCCAATAAACGCAAACGTAATCCCAGCACTTCCAGTTCTATAGGAGCCAATAGCACCATGCTACCCAGTGGCCGTATCAAGTGTCTGCCCTGCGATAAGGAATTCACCAAAATCTGCTATCTCACCCAGCACAATAAAAGTTTTCATTCCGGTGAGTATCCTTTCCGTTGTCAAAAATGCGGCAAACGCTATCAATCCGAAGATGTTTATATCACCCATTTGGGCAAGCATAAAACCACCGATAAGGCTCACAAATGTGACATTTGTCCCAAACAATTTCATCATAAAACCGATCTACGGCGTCATATAGAAGCCATACATACGGGTAATAAACAGCATTCTTGTGATATTTGCGAAAAGAGTTTCTGTCGCAAAGATCATTTGCGCAAACATTTGGAAACACACAATCGTCCCCGTTTGGTGGCCAAAAAGACCAATAGTAGAGCTAATAACAGTATAACCGCTGCCTTTGCTAAGGTTAATAAAAAATCCAAAGATCCAAACACCACCCAAATACCTCTTAGTAGTCCTAGTCCTTTAGCGAATGCAGGGAATCAAACTATTAATTCATTGCCCTCGATGGCAGCCCAAATTAATGAGACAAATTCCTTAAGTTCTGCCACCACTTCTACTCCCTCCCCCTTGACTCATCACATCGATGATGTGGCTGTCGATGATGAGGATTTATTAGATGATGAATTAGATGAGTATGATAATCAGGAATTGGAGGATAATGAAGAGTACTTAACTATGGCCGAGTATGAACAGCAGATCCAACAAATGCAAAGTGTTCAAGGGCAATATTTAATGGGAAATAAACAGGTTTATCAAATGGTTGAACAGGAGTTACCCATGTATTAGAGAGAGATTTTTAGAAAAAGAAGAGAGGGATTTTGAAAGAGCTTTAGAGGGTAGAGAGCAGAGAAAGTTTTGTTTAAAAGAGAAAGAGATTTGTTTGAGTTTGTTGAGAAGAAAGAGAAAATGTTGTTAAACTGACAATTTTTTTCTAAACAAAAATGTTTGGGACTGCGAAAGTGGCCCAATTAGGGGCCGTTATTTGAAAAGGAAACGTTTTAAAGGAAACTGATTTTTGGTTTAAATTGAGAAAAGCTGTGAAAACTTTCTCTTTAAAAAAGAGATTTAGAAGAACGAAAAGACCCTACTTCTAAGCAGAAAATAGAGCTTTTCTTGACTTAAGAGAAAAACGAAAGAAAAGAGTGGAAAAGCTGCTCATTCGTGAAAGTTTTTGCAAAGAGATGCGAAAGAGCTAAAGTTTAAACTTCTAAGCAAAACGAGAGCTTCTCTTTATAGGAAAACTATAGGAACAGAGGAAGAGACACTGCTCATTTTTAATGATAAACTTTTAAGGAAAACTTTTACATTCGAAAAGCTCTCTTTGTTAAGAAAGAGTTACAAAAATGAAGATTCATCAGGATTAAGAGAATTGACAGAGTTCTTTGTTAAGTGTTATAAAATGAGAGAAATTAGCAGATTTCTCTAAACAGCTTTAGAATCTTTATTTTAACTCCCAGAAAGCTTTAGAAGATCCAGCATCAAAAAAGAGAGCTTTTGTAGATTTCTTTAAACAAAATTAGAACGTGTGGCATTAAGTGTATTCTTTATCGGTTTTACATGGTTTAAAGAGAATAAAAAGCTTTAGGAGATCAGAAAATAAAGCTTAAAGAAAGCTTTTACTCATTTAATTAGAAAACAAAGAAGAAAGAAGAGAAATTTGTTGTTAAACATAAAGTCTAAAAGCTAAAAGTTACAAAATCTTGCAAATGTTTGAGATAGCTTAAAAGAGATTGTAAACCACGCAGAGAACAAACGCTTAAGCATACAGAGAGTATTGAGAGATGTTTAATTCTTCTATTTAAAACTGCTTTATTGTATAAAAAAAATAAACTTGAAAATTTGACAAGTTTTAAATAGAAAAATTAAACATTTTTAAACGAAAAAGTTTGGAAAGAAGAAAACAAATTTTTTTAAAATTGAAAGAAATTTTTTAAAATATAAAGAAATTTTTAAAATTTAAGAAAATTTTTAAAATTTAAAGAAATTTTTAAAATTTAAAGAAATTTTTTTAAAATTCAGAATTAAAAATTAAATTTTGATTGGAACAATATTTTAAAAAATGGGAAAATTTTGAAAAAAATTTAAAAAATTTTAAAAATTTAAAAAAATTTTTAAAAATTGAAATAATTAAAATTTTTTTAAAAAAAGTTTCAAAAATTTTTAAAAAATTTCAAAATTGAAAAAAAAATTATTTTAAAAATTGTTTAAAATTAAAGAAATTTGTATAAAATTTAAAAAAATCTTGGTTTAACAACATATTTCTTTGAAAAACAAAAATCAAACTTTTAAATAAAAAACAATCTTTAACAAAACTTAAAACCTCTTAACCCTTGCAAAGCCCTTTTCTACTAGACTTGCCAATCAATTGTTATTTGAAATAAAATCAGGAAAAAACTTTTTTTTTTACAATAAAAAAAGTCAAACATATAGTGATACCAAAACTTAAACTATATCAGGGATTATTAGTGTTAATAATTACAAATAATATATATTTTTTATTTTTATATTTTAATTTAAAATTGTTTTAATTTTTTATTTTTATAATTTTTTTATTTTTATAAATTTTATATAAAACTCACTTTGTGTCATATATATAAATTATAATTTATAAATTATAATTTTTATTAAAAAAAACAAATAACCAACAAAAGTATTTTTTTGAAAAATTTTGTGTATTATTATTATTTTTTTATTTTATTATTAATAATAAATTGTTATTAGTATTTTAAGTTAAACGAAAAAAAAGAAGAACTTCCTTTTTAGTAAACCGCACTATTCCACTAGACTTAATTAATTTAATTTGATTATGATTTTTTCTAATTCCTAAAGAATACTCTTTTTTTACTTAACTACCTATTGTTGTTTTAATTTTATTTAAGAAAAAAAAAAACAAATAAAAGACAAATTTAAAAAAACTTAAAAAAAGTTCCATGAACTTTTTTATTATTTTTTTATATATAAAATTATATGTATTATTTTTTATTTTTTTAATTTTTGTATAAAATTTTTCTTATATTAATTTTTAATTATTATTTCTTTTAGTGTCTTATAATTTTATATATTAAAAAAAAACAAAAAACATATTACTTTTAATTTAAATTTACTTTAAAAAGTAGTTAAAAGAATGACCCCAAAACAAAGAGTACAGAAAAAAAGTATTTAACAAAAAAATGTGAAAAAATAAATTATTATTTTGTTTTAAAACAAGAATTATTTTGTTTGTGTTTTATTTATTTTTTATAATTTTTTTTAATTTTTTTAAACAAATTTCCAAGATTTTGTTTTAAAACTTCAAAAAAGTTTTTTAGTAAAAAATTGCTTTTGCTGAAGAATTTTGTAGGAAAATGTTTATTAAATTAAAATAAAATATATAGCCAAGACTTTAAAGTTTTATTTCAGAAAATTTCCTTTAAATCTGAAATCAAATTTGACCCAAAAACATAGAGAAATCTTAGAAAAGATTATATTAATATACATTTTTTTAAATTTAGGAAAAATTTAAAAGTTTTTAAACTTATGACTGAAATTTAAAACAATTTTGTCTCAAATTTTAATTATTAGAGTTCTGGGAACATTGCTCTAAAATTTCTTTGAAATCCTACTAAAATTAGGGCCTAGAGAATAAAAATCTTGGGACCACTGACACAAAATACAAATGTTTCAAACAAAAATCTTAAATAGTGAACAATTTTGCAAGAAATATTTAACAAATACTTCAGTCCATAGGTTACTAACACTCTAGGGCATCGACCTCCAAAATTTGTTTTAAATCGGTTCAAAATTATAACCTACAGGGTAATTAATAATCAAGAGGTCAAGGTTGTTATTAGACACAAGATAAATGTTTCTAACAAAACTCTTAAATAGTGAACAATTTTGCAAGAAGCATTTAACTAAAGTTTAAACTAATAGATTACTAATACTCCAGGGCATCAGTATCCAAAATTTTATACAAATCGGTTCTAAATTATAACCCACAGAGCAAAACAAAAGATTTGTATTCCAAAAATATCTTATTAAAAGAAATTTAGCAAAAAATCGCCTTTAAAAGAAAATTTTATAAGAAACATTTAACTGAAGCCACAACAACACTCAAGTGGTCTAGCCCCTAAAATTTTATTCATATCTGATCAAAATTGTAAGCATGAGAGCAAAATCAAAATAGATAATTTTTTTAAATTTTCTTGCTGAAAACAAATTGTTCTTTGTAAAAACAGCTTTAGTGAAAACTTTTGTGGGAATGATTTAACTAAATTTATAAGCTATAGCTTAACAAGACTCTGGGAAACTTAATCCCAAAATTTTATTCAAATCTGATAAAAATTGTTAACTTGGGACCCAAGCAAAAGTGATTAATTTTGAATAATTTTCATATTAAAGAAAATTTTATTTGCATAAAATCAGCGCTAGTGAAAACTTTTCTGAGAGGCGGTTAACTGAAGTTAAAATCTATGGATTGACAAGACATCAATGAAGTATGAACCGAAATTTTATTAAAATCGGTTCTGAATTATAGCTTGTAGAGCAAAATGAAAACCGATTAATTTAGACAATTTTCTAATTGAAGAAAAAAGTCTCTTCATACAATCGGCTATAGTGAAAACTTTTGTTAGAAGCAATTAACTGAAGTTAAAATCTATGGATTGACAAGACTTCAGTGAACCGTTTCCCAAAGTTTTATTTAAATCGGATCAGAATTATAACCTACAGAACGAAATGAAAAGTGAAGTAGTTATTTAGAAAAATTTCTTATTGAAAAGTAAAGTGCCTTCATACATTCGCCGTTAGTGAAAACGTTTGTTAGAAAAGTTTAACAGAAGTTATACTCAATAAATTAACAAGTCCTAAGTGGACCACTTCCCGAAATTTCATTGAAATCTGAACAAAATTATAACCTTTAGAGCAAAACGAAAATCGAAGAATTTTGAAATTGTTCTTATTAAAGTGAATGGTTTCTCCATACATTCGCCGTTAGTGAAAACTTTTGTGAGAAAAGTTTAACTAAAGTTTTAATCTATGGATTAGAAAAACTTAAGTGAACCACTCCTGAAAATTTTATTGAAATCGGATCAAAACTATAACCTATAGAGCAAAACTAAAAGCGAAGAATTTGGAAATTATTTTTATTAAAGAAAATGGTTTCTCCATACATTCGCCGTTAGTGAAAACTTTTGTGAGAAAAGTTAAACTAAAGTTTTAATCTATGGATTAGAAAAACTTAAGTGAACCACTCCTGAAAATTTTATTGAAATCGGAACAAAACTATAACCTATAGAGCAAAACAAAAAGCTAAGAATTTGGAAATTATTCTTATTAAAGAAAATGGTTTCTCCATACAATCGCCGTTAGTGAAAACTTTTGTGAGATAAGTTTAACTGAAGTTATAATCTATGGATTAGCAAGACTTAAGTGGACCTCTTTCCGAAACTTTGTTGAAATCGGAGCAAAATTATAACCTATAGAGCAAAATCAAAAATGAAGAATTTTGAAATTTTTCTTATTAAAGGAAATGGTTTTTCCTTATATTCGCCTTTAGTGAAAACTTTTGTGAGAAAAGTTTAACTGAAGTTTTAATCTATGGATTATCAAGACTTAAGTGTACCACTCCAAAAAATTTTATAGAAATCTGATGGAAATAATGGCGTGCAGAGTCAAAACTTAAGAAAGAACTTTTTAAAAATCAAACTCTAAGATCTAAATAATGCTCTAAGAAGAAATTTTGTTCTATAATTTTCCAAATTTCTAAAAATGTTTCTTTCAAAACTATTGCAAAATACAAGATCAAGGGACTCAGTTAACTTTGAAGAACATACTCTTACAATTTCGCTTAAATCTAAAACAAATTGCTTTACAGAGTTCACTATCTCTTAAAAGTTCTTTTCATTACTTTACTTTTCATTTTGTACACAAATATTGCCGATGACAATCAATCTTGTCATCTACTATTTATCAAATTAGATAGATCATTATGTAATCATCATGACGTTAACAATTCCTAATTTCTTATCTTTTTTCCCTTAAGTTTCAAATCATACAAACAAAAATATTATAACTGCAATTCAAGTGTTTATCAAGGACTTTCCTTAAGTTCTTTAAAAAATTCTTCTTCTTTAGATTGTTCTTAAAGATTCTTTTAAAAATATAATAATGTTTTTCAAAAAAATACTTTTTCTTTCAAGAGGAAGAATTTTGTTTTTCATTAGAGAACAATATAAATTGGGGATGTTTTAAAATTCGTTATAGATACTGATACATTCACATACACTATCTTAAGTTTCTTTTGAAACACACAGATACAAATTTTGTTTTTTTTTATAATATAACTATCATAACACATTAGTTTGTTGTTGTTTTATTGTTTTGAAGAATACAATCAACAACAAACTACTATTCTTTAGTTTCTTTATAAAAGTAAACGTCGTATACATAATGTATTCAATATTTTGTGTGTTGAAATGAAATGCAAGAGTTTGGCATCGTGAGAGATGCCATTTGAAGGGGAAGAAAAGTTAGCGGAAATTTTTGGGACTAAAAAAATGATAGAGCCTAGTATATAGTCCATATTATAGACTAGTATATAGACCAGATTATAGACTACACTATAGTCCCAACTATAGACTAGTCTTGTCTATAGTCTAGTCGATAGTCTAGTCTATAGCCTAGTCTATAGTCTAGTCTATAGTCCAGTCTATAGTCTAGTCTATAGTCTAGTCTATAGTCTAGTCTATAGTCTAGTCTATAGTCTAGTCTATAGTCTAGTCTATAGTCTAGTCTATAGTCTAGTCTATAGTCTAGTCTATAGTCTAGTCTATAGTCTAGTCTATAGTCTAGTCTTAGTCTAGTCTATAGTCTAGTCTATAGTCTAGTCTATAGTCTAGTCTATAGTCTAGTCTATAGTCTAGTCTATAGTTAGTCTATAGTCTAGTCTATAGTCTAGGTCTATAGTCTGTCTATAGTCTAGTCTATAGTCTAGTCTAGTCTAGTATAGTCTAGTCTATAGTCTAGTCTATAGTCTAGTCTATAGTCTAGTCTATAGTCTAGTCTATAGTCTAGTCTATAGTCTAGTCTATAGTCTAGTCTATAGTCTAGTCTATAGTCTAGTCTATAGTCTAGTCTATAGTCTAGTCTATAGTCTAGTCTATAGTCTAGTCTATAGTCTAGTCTATAGTCTAGTCTATAGTCTAGTCTATAGTCTAGTCTATAGTCTAGTCTATAGTCTAGTCTATAGTCTAGTCTATAGTCTAGTCTATAGTCTAGTCTATAGTCTAGTCTATAGTCTAGTCTATAGTCTAGTCTATAGTCTAGTCTATAGTCTAGTCTATAGTCTAGTCTAGTCTAGTCTAGTCTAGTCTATAGTCTAGTCTATAGTCTAGTCTATAGTCTAGTCTATAGTATAGTCTATAGTCTAGTATAGTCTAGTCTATAGTCTAGTCTATAGTCTAGTCTATAGTCTAGTCTATAGTCTAGTCTATAGTCTAGTCTATCTATAGTCTAGTCTATAGTCTAGTCTATAGTCTAGTCTATAGTCTAGTCTATAGTCTAGTCTATAGTCTAGTCTATAGTCTAGTCTATAGTCTAGTCTATAGTCTAGTCTATAGTCTAGTCTATAGTCTAGTCTATAGTCTAGTCTATAGTCTAGTCTATAGTCTAGTCTATAGTCTAGTCTATAGTCTAGTCTATAGTCTAGTCTATAGTCTAGTCTATAGTCTAGTCTATAGTCTAGTCTATAGTCTAGTCTAGTCTAGTCTATAGTCTAGTCTATAGTCTAGTCTATAGTCTAGTCTATAGTCTAGTCTATAGTCTAGTCTATAGTCTAGTCTATAGTCTAGTCTATAGTCTAGTCTATAGTCTAGTCTATAGTCTAGTCTATAGTCTAGTCTATAGTCTAGTCTATAGTCTAGTCTATAGTCTAGTCTATAGTCTAGTCTATAGTCTAGTCTATAGTCTAGTCTATAGTCTAGTCTATAGTCTAGTCTATGTCTAGTCTATAGTCTAGTCTATAGTCTAGTCTATAGTCTAGTCTATAGTCTAGTCTATAGTCTATTCTATAGTCTAGTCTATATTCTAGTCTCTAGTCTAGTCTATATTCTAGTCTATAGTCTAGTCTCTAGTCTAGTCTATGTTCTAGTCTATAATCTTCTTGTTCTGTTTTTGTAATTTTGTATCTTCAAGGAATTTTTGGCGATTTCCTTTAACAACTTTAGGAATTCCTGATCCGTCTACTCCCTTTTTACATTGCTAAGCCAAATTCATTCCGACAGACAGATACTAACAACAATTAATACCAACAGCAACAACAACAACAATAAAAGACAGTTGTTGCGCACAATCAACAGAATTTCTTTTGTGAGTAAGAGAATGCCAAAGTATGTGTTTAACGCACACACACACATCCCTAACAATTAAATGCCTTGGAAGAAGATCTTCCCAAAAAAAAACAACAACACTGGAACACATCACATACATTCCCATACATATTTAATGCTCTTTTTTCTAAAAGGAATACGAAAGTAAAACCGGTTTTTTTAAACAACAACAACAGCAGCAAACTGTTGGTTGTTATTGCTGCTGTGTGTGTTCGGAAATTTTCGGCAAAAATATGTTTATGTTAAAAAGGAGCCTTGTATTGTTGTTGTTGTTGTTGCTGTGTGTATGAGTGTTTTCTTTAAATGTTGTTATTGCTTTGAGCCAACAAGGAGTGTAATTTTTGTGAGTATTTTAAGGTGGTTGTTTGTTTGTTATTGTATGTATGTGTGTTTGTACATGAGTGTTAAGAATTGTTGTTGTTGTTTGTTAAAGAACAAAATCCAGGTAAAAATTTTATTTAATTTTTTTTCTTATAAATTTTGTTGTTGTTTCATAGTCTTCTTCATTTTCTATTTATTTATTTTGTGTTGTTTGTTGGTTGCTCATGCTGCTGCTGCTGTTGTGTGATCTTAATGTTTCTTCTTTCCACTTTTGGTTTGTATTTTTGTCGAAAAAAATCTTCTTCTTGAAGATAGAATCTTCGTGATCTTTAAAATTTTAAGAAATTTTTGTAAAAATTAAGGTTTTTGGTTAAAAATTGGAGTACTAAAGTGTTTAATACTAAAGTTTTTTTAGTTTTTAAAGGAGTTATTACTAAAGGGCTTAGTGCTAAAGGACACTAATATGTATTTTGTACCAAAGTACTTAGTACAAAAGTATTTAGTACCAATTTAGTATTAAAGTACTTTTCGATAAGTACTAAAGGTTTTAGTACTAAACCATTAAGTACTAAAGTATTTTTGTTAAAAAACACAAAAGTAATGTACATTAGTACTTTTTTAAGACAAAGTACTTTTTCTTTAGTACTTTCTTTAAGAAATAGTACTTTTTTAGTACTTTTCTTTAAAAATTTTTAATTTTTGAAAGTTTCTTCAAACTTTATTAAAATTTTTTAAATCTTTCTTACAAAATGGTACTTTCTCTTCCCCTCCAAATAGTACCAATTTTTCAATAAAACAGTTTTTTATAAAATGTTGTTCTCCTGTTCTCCTTAAGCCTTTTGGCTCTTATGTTCGTTCCCTTTTAAGTTTTGGTATTGTCTTGTCATGATTTCAGTTGCTTTTAGTACTTTTTTATGTTTTCCTTAAACTAACAGTGATTCATAGTTTTGCTAATGTTGTTGTTGTAAGGTTTTGTTGAATTGTTGTTGTCTTCTTGGGAAGAAATTTTGTTTATGAAAAAATAAAGAAAACATAAGTTTCCAAAGCAAATATTAAGCTTTTTTAAAGATATAACAGCACCAACTAAGAAAAGGGGTAAAAATATAGGAAAAGTGCTTTTTGTTAAAAAGTACTTTTTGAACCGTAATCTCTCAAAATTTTACTTAAATGGAATAAAATTTGGTTTCAGGCTACTACTCAAAGAAGTTACTTTTAAAGAAAAATTTATTTGAGAATTGTGTAAATTTTTGAAAAATTTTGGTTTAGTACCTTAGTAAAATATATAATTTTTAGATTTCTAGATCTTTAAAGAATATAGAATCCCCAAATTTCATGTAATTTTAACACAAATTGTTTGTAATGTGCGTAAAATAGTTAAAATTCTTTTCAAAATTTTAGCTCAAAAAAGTTGTTCTAGAATTTTCAAAATTTCTCAAAATTTTTGTTTGAAAACTGTTAGAAAACGGAAGATCTTTGAATTAAAAAACTAAAGTACTAAATGCCTTAGAAGTAAAAAGTACTAAACAGCTTATATGAAAAAGTACTTTTTTTTTTGAAAATAGTACCTACCTTTTAGTGAAGCTATTTAAGTACTTTCCAAAAACTTTAAAACATATTTGTTCATTTTATTAGGAGGAAATCAGGATAAAGTACTTTTCTGCAAAAAAGTACTAAACAGCTTATATGAAAAAGTACCTTTTTGGAAATAGTACTTTTTAGTGAAGCTATTTAAGTACTTTTTGAGGGTTATACTTTTAGAGAAAATTCCAAAAACTTTTCAAACAATTTTTTTCATTTTATTAAGAGGAAGGAAGGACAAAGTACTTTTCTGAAAAAAAGTACTAAACAGCTTATATGTAAAAGTACCTTTTAGAGAAGCTATTTAAGTACTATTTGGAGGCGGTTACTTTTTGAGATATTTCCAAAAACTTTTCAAAGAAATTTGTTCATTTTCTTAGGAAGAAGGAAGGACAAAGTACTTTTCTGCAAAAAGTACTAAACAGCTTATATGAAAAAGTACTTTTTTGTAAACAGTACCTTTTAGTGAAGCTATTGAAGAACTTTTTGTAGACTTTCCGAAAAACTTTAAAACAAATTTGTTCATTTTAAGAATAGATAAAGTAATTTTCTGCAAAAAAGGTACTGAACAGCCTATGTGCAAAAAGTACTAAAGTACTTTTTTTACAAAAAGCCCCTTTTGTGAATGACCTTAAAGTCCTATTGGAGAAAAAGTACGTTTTGTGATAAAAATCTAAATTTTTATGTTGAAAAACTATGAAAACTTTTTCGGTTACTGGTCGGTCCCATTAAAGCTTTCAGCTCTTTTGAAATCGTGCTTTTAACCATATTTATACTCCAATAAGACCATGATTTTGTATAATTTTTAAATATATTTATATACATGACTATTTCTTTATGTATTTGTAAGACATTTTAGCAAATAAAACAACAAAAACAAAGATAAATATATATATATATTTTTTTTTCAAAAATATATAAAACATCTTCCTTTTGGTTTGCAAACAGCTCTCATTTACTATGACTATATGTATATACTTGTTGTTGTTGTTGCTTCATCTGTTCCATTTACTATTATAAAATGTTTTTGTTTTTTTTTCTTTCTTAATTTGGTTGGCATTTGGTTTCCGTTCCTTCTGTTCGAAATCTAAATTTTCAATATCAAATGTTTTCTATAAATCTTTTTTTGTTAAAGTTTAACAAAAGGATCTAACTGTTGTTTGAATGAGGCTTTATTTTAGTTGTTGTTTGTATTGAAGGGGATTTTTAATAAAAATTTAAAGAGATATTCCAAAGACAAGTGATGGAAATAGAGATTTTTCTATAAGATTTGTAATCTTCGTAAAACTGTTAGGATTGCGAGGATTAAAAGGAGTTTTTTTAAGTTTAACGTTAAAACTTTAATCTAAGATTAGTTAAACTTAACAATAACGATTGCTTAACCCTGGAAGGTTAACTAAGGAGGACCAGGTTAACTTGTCTTTACAGTTTAAATGTGGTTTTTCTACTTTAATCTAGGTTTAATTAAACTTTAACAAGAAGTTTACTAAACCCTAGAATGTTTAAACTTTAATCTAGGTTTAGTTAAACTTTAGTATAATGATTATTAGACCCTGGAAGGTTAACTAAACTAGGGTTTAGTGAAATAATGTCTGCTTGTCTTTAGAGTTTAACGTTGCATTATATCTACTTTAATCTAGGTTTAATTAAACTTTAACATGAAGTTTACTAAACCCTAGAAGGTTTAAGCTTTAATCTAGGCTTAGTTAAATTTTAATATAACTATTACTAAACCCTGGATGAATAACTAAACTTAGATTTAAGGAGAACCAGGTTTTCAAATCTTTAGAGTTTAATGTTACATTGTAAACTTTAACATAAAGTTTACTTAGCCCTAGAATGTTAACTAAACTTTGGTTTATATAAACCTGGTTTATCTTCAGGTTTAGCTAAACCTTTGCTCAGAGAGTAAATTGCAGTTTAAATAAGCTTCCAAATTACCATAAGAAGCAGGTTACTTTAAACTTTATTTACAAAGCTAAAACCTGGTTAAGTTAAACTTTAATATGTTAAGCTAAACTGTGATTCTATAGATTTTACTAATAACACCACAAAAAGCTGATCATAGCTCTTCAAATTACACAATTTTCATTCATTACGAATTTCTAATCTATTTTAAATGAAATCTGTAAAAGAAGTCGAACACAACAACAGCAACAACGACATACATTTGTCCTAATTTCCTCAAAAAATTTCTGTGGAATTTTTCAAGAAATAAAAAAAAAAAAACTAAATCAAACCGTAAACTTCCATAAAAAAGACCCCAAAAAACGCCAACCAACAACAGAATCAAACAATTTATACCAAAGGAATGTTACGAATATAAAATAAGTAACAAATAAAATGAACGAAAAAAAAACTTTAAAAGGCGCGCAAGCGCCCCATCTCGTCATCATGCTTTTGCCTGCAGTTGGACATACACGCAACTTATAATGAAAACGGCAGACGTGGAATACTTAATTTCCAAAAATTTTAAAGCGAAATATTATGAAATCGTTAAGAAAACACCACAAATTTTTTAGGAAACAAGTTGAAAAGACTTGAAATTCATTATAAAACAAATTTTGAAAAAGTAGTATTTTTTGAAAAAAGTAGTATTTTTTGAAAAAAGGTATTATTTTACCAAAAATTTTATTTTTGGCTCATACCAAAGCTAAATTTCTTAAATATAACGAAAAATTTCAAGAAATACTACTTTTTAAAAAAGTAGTATTTTTGAGAAAAGTAGTATTTCTAAGAAAATGTAGTATTTTTCAAAAAAATCGAAAAATTTACTTAAAAACTAATATTTTAAACGAAGTTATAAGAAAAATTTAAACAAATAAAAAATTACAACTTTTGAAAATTAGTAGTAAAATACTACTTTTTTAAGAAGTAAAATTTAGCAAAGAAATTGAATAAAAATGTTAGAAAACCTTAATTTTGAAAATTTCCATACATTTTTGAAAGATATTGGGACAATTTTAAAATAGTAGTAGAAATACTACTTTTTAAAAAAGTGCCATTTTTCCTAAAAATGCATTAGAACGGTTAAGAAAATGTTTTCTGTACATTTCTATAACTTTTAAAATGATTTTTTAGGAAGTTTTTGAAATAGTAGTAGAAATACTACTTTTTTAAAAAGTGCGATTTTGCATAAAAATGCATTGGAACGGTTAAGAAAATGTTTTCTGTAAATTTCCATAATCTTTAAAATGATTTTTAGGAAGTTTTGGAAATAGTAGTAGAAATACTACTTTTTTAAAAAGTGCGAGTTTACATTAAATTTATGTAGCGAGGTTGAGAAAATGTTTTCTGTAAATTTCTATAACTTTTAGAAAGATCTTTAGCAAATTCTGTGAAGATTTTGAAATAGTAGTAGAATTACTACTTGTTTAAAAAGTGCGAGTTTGCATAAAATTAAAGTTGCGAGGTTGAGAAAATCTTTTCTGCAAATTTCTATAACTTTCAGAAAGATTTTTAGCAAATTCTGGGAAGCTTTTGAAATATGTAGTAGTAAAAATACTACTTTTTTTTAAAAGTGCGATTTTGCATAAAATTAAAGTAGTTGGATTAAGAAAAAGTTTTCCAGATATTTCTATAACTTTTGGAATGATTTTTTACATTGTTTTGGGCAATTTTAAAATAGTAGTAGAAATACTACTTTTTTAAAAAGTCCGATTTTGCATAAAATTTAAGAAGCAAGATTAAGAAAAGAAAAAGTTTCCTATAAATTTCTATAATTTTTTAAATATTTTTTAGCATTTTTTTTACAATTTTCAAATAGTAGTAGAAATACTACTTTTTTAAAAAATTCCATTTTGCATAAAATTTAAATTGTCAGCTTAAGAAAATGTTTCTATGACTTTTATAATGAATTTTGGCACTATTTTGGACAATTTTAAAATAGTAGTAGAAATACTACTTTTTTAAAAAAGTGCTATTTTGTATAAAACTGTAGTAGTAAGGCTAAGAAAATGTTTTCTGTAAATTTCTAAACATTTAATAATGATTTTGGGACATTTTTAAAATAGTAGTAGAAATATTACTATTTAAAAAATGTAGTATTTTTGTTAAATTTTCTTTAAAAAGGTAGAAATACGTAATAAAATGAATTTTTCCACTTTTCTTGCTGAATTTTTGTTTGTTTTTGAAATTCTACCTTTTTGAAGTTTCTTTTGACGCTTTCATTGTGTTTTTGTTAATGGTATCCCTTTTCTTCGACTTTTATAGCTTGAATAAACTGCTTAAGATAAATACTACAAGATATTAAAAGTTTTATAAATTTTACTCATAGTTCCGCTAAATTCTGTTGATTTCTACTCTTTTCCTTAAGATGATGCATTCAAACACAACATCCAACGATATGGATCTTAAAATTGTATAAATATTATAAAAAAATTACAAAAAAACCAAAAAAATTTTATGAGATTTATTAAAGCATAAAAATTAAGGTAACAACAACAACTATAATAAATAATAACAATAAAAACTAACAGCTGTTTTAAGCGATTAAAACAAAGAGTTTTTAAAATTTTAGTCAAGGTATCAAAATTATTTGATTTAGTTGTAATCAAATACAGGGTGTTGGTGTTTAAAAAGAAAATTTCTTTATTTTAATTACAAAATTGTTAACAAATTAACTTAATTATAGCTGAAACAGAGTTATTAACCTCCTTATTTATATTTTTTTATCGATTAACAATAATTTTCATTCAAATTTCAATTTTATTTCTTTGAGAATTTCTTAAGAAATTCACACGCTATTTAAACATAAAAGCTGTTTTTTTATTTCGATTTCTAAGAGAAGCTGCTAAGCTATAAACATATAAGGGAAACGAACGGCTTAAGATTCAATTTCATTTTAAACCTAAAACGGTAAAAGAGGGAGTAAAAAGCTTAAAAAAACATAAATTTTAATAAAAATTTGCTTCATTTAACTTTAAATTTGAAAAATATTAAATAAAATTATAAAAATCTTACTTTTTAAAAAAAGTAGTAGAAATACTACTATTTTTAGAATCCACTAAATGAAGCAAAAACCTGTTTCTAACCCCTTTTCTAAGAAAATAAGCATTTTTAACAAATTTTGAATGTTTAAAAAAAGTAGTAGAAAATACTACCTTTTTAAAACTGTCTAAAATTACATAAAAACCCTAATTTATCCTTATTAATAATATTTCTTTGAAAAACCAGCTAAATATCATAAAATTTTGGAAAATTTTAAAAAAGTAGTAAAAATACTACTTTTTGAAAAATGCAGTAAATTTCTTAAAAAATCATATATTTCAATATTTTACATATGTTCTTATTATTTTCCAGCAAAAAATTTAATTTTTTTCAATTTAAAAAAAGTAGTAGAAAATACTCAAAAAGCTTTTATAAAAAAGTAGTATTTCTACTACTACTACTACAAAATAATTCAAAAAATCATTTTAAAAGTTATATAAATTTATATAAAACCTTTTCCTAACCTTGCTACTTAAATTTTATGCTAAATCTTACTTCTCTAAAAAGTAGTATTTCTACTACTATTTAAAAATCTTTCAAAAGTTTGCTAAAAATCATTTAAAATGTTATAAAAATTTAAAGTAAACTTTACTTAATTATACTACTTAAATTTTAGCAAAATAGCACTTTTTAAAAAGTAGTATTTCTACTACTATTTCAAAATCTTTAAAAAAAAAAAAATAAAAAATATTGGAAAAATTATAAAAATTTGCAGAAAACATTTTCTTAAGCTTACTCCTTAAATTTTGTACAAAATAACACTTTTTTAAATAGTAGTATTTCTACTACTATTTCAAAATATTTCAAAAAAATTGCAAAAAATATTGTAGAAATTATAGAAATTTATAGTTAACCTTTTTTTAACTTTGCTAGTAAAATTTTGTGCAAAATTGCACTTTTTTAAAAAAGTAGAAAATCTACTATTATTTTAAAAACTTCCAAAAAATGCTCAAAAAATATTGTAAAAATTATAGAAATTTACCAAAAATCTTTTCTTAACCTTGCTACTTAAATTTTAGGCAAAATCGCTCTTTTATAAAAAGTAGCATTTCTACTACTATTTAAAAATTGTCCTACAAATTGCTAAAAATCTTTTAAAAGGTTATAGAATTTTAAAGAAAATCATTTCTCTAGAATTGTACTTAAATTTTATGCAAATTAGGACTTTTAAAAAAAGTAGTAATTCTACTACTATTTTAAAATTTGCCAAAAATAGATAAAAAACTTTTTAAATGTTATAGAAATTTATTGAAAACCTTTTCGTAACCTTGCTATTTAAATTTGTTGCAAATTATTAATTTAAAAAAGTAGTATTTCTACTACGATTTTAAAATTTTCCAAAAAAAACATTGAAAATCCTTTTCTAAGCATTTTCAAGCATATGAGTTTTGTTTAACTACCTTTTTTTAAAAAGGTAGTAGAAGTACTACTTTTTTGAAAAAGTAGTAAAAATGTTTAAATTTTGTTATTTTAACATTTTCTTAGCATTTTTAAGCATATGGGAGTGAACATTTTGTAAAATTGTCCGTTTTAAAAAAGGTAGTAGAAATACTACTTCTTAAAAAAATGTTTGAAAATAAAACTTTTGGCATTTTTTATGTTTTAAAACAAGTTTTAAGGTTAAAAATCATTTTTTTTCATTTTTAAAACCTCAATTTTTAATAGATTTTTTTGGTCTAAGACGATATTACGACTACAGTATGCATGTGTTTGAGAAAATCTGTGTATAAGATTAGATAGCTAAGGCATTTGATCATAGATACATATTCCTAATATTGAGTATAAGTATTTAATTTTCCCCCAAAAACAACAACAACAACAACAGTGACCACAAAAAGAAGGTGTATCTTTAAATCTATCTTTTGGTTACTTTGAATAAAAACAGACACACACACATGGGATGTATAATACTTTATAATTAAAAAAAACCTCAACACGAACATTTGTTGCTCAAAATTACGTTGAAATTCGCTTTTTTTAGAGTTTTAAATAGCACAACAAAATCACAACAAAAACATTCAACCAGAATCAGAGGCTAATAATTCTAATTTGTGGGTAAAATCTAGGTTTTGTTTTTGTTGTTTCTCTAGTTTTGATCATCAACTTCATCATCATCCTCTTCATTGTCTTACTCTTGGTGTATCGTCGTCTATTCTATGTATGTAAAGTATTTATTGAGCTTAAGATACATGCAAGTGATTAGATACTATAAACAACAAAAACAAACTCATAGTTTGGTTTCTAACAAAATGAAGCGTTTTAATTGGATTATAAGATTTATTTCTAAGATTCGTTACTTTGTTTTTGTTGTTAAAAAAAGACAGACTTTTTGGTCTGCTTCTATGTCATTTTAATACTTAATAATAGTAGTAGTCATTTGTGTAGTTGTTGTTGTTATTGTTTCAAATTTCTAAGTAATTTTATTAGCTGTTGCTAATGTTGTTGTTGTTTTATTTTGAAAGATACCGCATCTTAAATAATAATTTTCATATGAATTTGTTTAAACAAAACAGAAGAAAAAAAAACGGCTCCAAACAGTGGCATCAAAGTAAATAAGGAGTAACAACAACCATAATATAAACAACTTTCAATTTTGCTTTTAATTTCAACCAAATATGGTTTTTAATAACAATTTTTATAATAAAGCACTTTTTGAAAAAAGTAGTAGAAATCCTTCTTTTTGAAAAAAGTTGAAAAAAGAATAAAATTTTTACTAAACCAATAAAAACAAATTTATTTTTACAGGAAATTTGCTAAAAATACACTTTTTAAAATAGTAGTAGAAATACTACTTTTTTAAAATGTTAAAAATTTTTCCAAATTTTACAGATTTGAAACCATTTTAACCTGAAAAAACAAATTTTTAGGATTTTTTTACTTTTAAAAAAGTAGTAGAAATACTACTTTTTTAAAATACTTAATATTTTGATGATTTTAATAATTTTAAGTCTTTTTAACATAATAAAACACATTTTTAGCAAAAAAATTGTATTTTGTTACATTAAAATAAAAGTAGTAGAAATACTACTTTTTTAAAGTTGCTAAATTTGATCAAAATTATTATTTACAAATAATTGTTATGTAAAAAACTGTTTTATGGTAACAAACTCTTGATTTCCAAGCTTTTGAAAAAAAAAAAACAGTAGAAATACTACTTTTTAAAAATTTAAAAAAATTGGCAAAAACTCATATTTTGCCAACTTTTTATGTTGAAGTATCATATTTTTTGAAATAATCTTGTTTTTACTAAGTTTTTAAAAAAGTAGTAGAAATACTACTTTTTTAAAAAGTGCTAAATTTTGCTAAAATACTTATTTTCTTAACGTATTATGGCTTAAAATAATATTTTTACAAAAATTCTTGTAATGACTACGTTTGTCAAAGAAATACTACTTTTTGAAAAGTTACAAAATTTGGCTAAAATTCCTATTTTATCAACATTTATGGTTTAAAAATGAGTTTTTAGCAAAAATTTAGTTTTTACTACGTTTTTTAAAAAAGTAGTAGAAATACTACTTTTTTTAAAACCCAAAAATTTTGTTAAATTTGTTTGTTTTTAACATTTTTACATAAAAAGTAAAACATTTTCAAGAGTTTAAGTAATTTTCTTTGGATTTTTTTGGTCATTTTGCTCCACTGTTTTCCTAAATTGTCTAGATCATTTACCAGTAATTTTTGGTATTTTGGTCTCTGTTCATCTTTTAAAATTCGTCTCGTTGGCTCATACACAAATTATGTATAATTTTGTTTTTATTTTAGTTTTTTTTTTCTTTAATTATTTTATTTATATTTTTATAATAAAACAAAAAAAAATTAGTTCAAACGTGTTTTTTTCGAGAACAATTTGTTGTTGTCCGTTTGTCCGTCTGTCTGTCCTGTTGTTAATTTTTTAATGTCGATTTTTTTGTTCCAATAAACAAAAAAGACACACACAATTTTTATAAATTATGACTGCCATATGTTAAGATTTGTTTTTTCGTATTTATTACGATCATTGGCGAGACCCGACTTGAGGGTGGTGGATGAATTTATTTGATTTTTTGTTTCTGTTTCATATGAATATAATGAGTGGCTAATTAAGTTTGAAAAATATTGTATACAATTTTTGGTAGCTTAGAGGAAATTATGAATCATTATTGTTGGGGGAAGTTAATTAAAGGAGAAAAAAAGTGGGAGTAACGACGATTGGAATTGAAATCAATAGATTAAAATTCTATATTTTTTGGTTTAAAATTTGAGGAAAAAATAAATTTTTATAAATAAATTACAGTTCTTTGTGTTCGAAATTAAGTTTTGCCTCGTTTTAGACATGTTCGAAAATTTCGAAATTAAGTTTGAAAAATTCGAAATTCCAAAAAATGCTGGAAAATTACAATCTAAAAAGAAATTCATATATAAAAACTGTTTCCTATAGTTTTCTAAGCATTTTAGCTTAATTTTGTTATGTTCGAAAATTTCGAAATTAAGTTCGAAAAATTCGAAATTCCAAAAAATGCTAGAAATTTGTAGTTTAAAGAGAAATTAATATATAAAAACTGCTTTCCATCATTTTCTAAGCATTTTAGGATAATTTCGTTATGTTCGAAAATTTCGAAATTAAATTCGAAAACTTCGAAATTCCAAAAAATGCTGGAAAATTACAATTTAAAAAGAAATTCATATATAAAAACTGTTTCCTATAGTTTTCTAAGCACTTTAGCTTAATTTTGTTATGTTCGAAAATTTCGAAATTAAGTTCGAAAAATTCGAAATTCCAAAAAAGGCTAGAAATTTTTTATTTTAAAGAAATTTATATATTAAAATTGTTTTCCATAATTTTCTAAGCATTTTAGGTTAATTTTGTTATGTTCGAAAATTTCGAAATTAAGTTCGAAAAATTCGAAGTTCCAAAAAATGATAGAAATTTATAATTTAAAGAGAAATTCATATATAAAAACTCTTTCCTATAGTTTTCCAAGCATTTTAGCTTAATTTTGTTATGTTAAAATATTTCGAAATTAAGTTCGAAAAATTCGAAATTCCAAAAAAGCTAGAAATTTATAATTTAAACAGAAATTCATATATAAAAATGATTTGGACGGGATTTTCAAGCATTTTAGGCCACTTTTTTATTAAAATTGTGTTGCTTTTTTTCTTTTGCAAAGTGTTAATTGTTGGTTATTTCCGTTTTTGAAGCCTAAATTAGCTAATTAGCTTAAATGACATACAATTTTTATTTTAGCTTTTGAAAGAACATAAAAAATTATGTTAAATTTTAATTAGTTTGATTTTAAAAATATCCATATAACTGTCACATTATTTAAATATTCAAATGATTTTTTTGACTTTTTGGGTTATTTTAGTTTAAAGAGTTTCGTTGAGGGGTCAAGTTGAGAAAAAGCATTAAAAAATTAATTACGTTTTTTTAAAGAATTTTTTTGATAAAGGTTTTTCTAAATAAATAATTACACATAATTGATTTTTCTAGTCAAAAGGACAAAACATCTTTAGGATAAGAAAAATTCCTTAATTTTTTAAAAAGAAAATTATTTTAAAAATTCTACAAATATATCAAAATTTGACACATTTGTTGTTGTGAGAACTTGTCATTGAAACATCAAATCAAATGAACCCTTCAATCTGTTTGCCAAACGTAGAAAAAACTTCCCTTTAAAAAAAAATACATTCCTTGACACTTAACATAAACCTTTAAACAAGTCCTGTATGAGTAAGGCAAAAACAGAAACACAATCCCTAAATGAAGATTGATTTAAATTAACCTTATTAGCATTTGTCCCAAAAAAAAAAAATCCACAAAAAAGTAACGTTTATTTTAATAAAAAAAATTAACTAATAAATTTCAAAAATATATATTTTTTTCAAATTTCGTAACATTTTTATGTGTTACGCCTAATTAAAGATTGTCGTAACGTACAAAAATTGTTTTTTTTTTATGTTAAAGATTCACACATGTGAATCTATCTCTTGGATGCTGGATATCAGTTTGGTTTTTTTTAATCATGACAAGGGGTTGTTTATGACATTGTTTTGATACCGTGTATATATTGAATGGCCTTTTATTTGGTTGTTGTTATTTTTTTTTTTTTTGTTTTTGTTGAAATAATTAAAATATGTGTGTGTTACATGAGATTGTTTGAAAACTGATTGAATTTCTATGTTAAATGTCAGCTAGGATTCTAATCACGAAAAAAAAGTAATGTTACTTTTTTCATATACATATAATGCCTTTTATAACGTTTAATAACGAAAGGTTTTTAGATTGACATCTTTTTAGGGATTTTTTCTTTTTCAAATACAATTACTACTGGCTTTTGAAAAGTTTTAAAACATATTTATTAATGAACTTGTTCATTCCTCACAATATTAATACAATAATTAACAGATATTTTATTTATCTATAAAGTTTAAAAGTTATAAACCGAAATTTCCAAAAATTTTCAAAATTTTCCTAAATTGGTTTCAATTTTCACCTTAAAACATGTAGAAATCCCAGTTAATCTCTTAATATCTTTTAAAATATCATTATTTATAATTTTAAATAGAATTTTTCAAAATTTTTCTCAAAATTCTAATTTTCGAACTTAATTTCGAAATTTTCGAACATAACAAAATTAACCTAAAATGCATAGAAAACTATAGGAAACAGTTTTTATATATAAATTTCTGTTTAAATTATGAATTTCTAGCATTTTTTGCAATTTCGAATTTTTCGAACTTAATATCGAAATTTTCGAACATAATAAAATTAACCTAAATTGCTTAAAAAAAGCTTGGAACCAATTTTTATATATTAATTTCTCTTTAAACTACAAATTTGTAGCATTTTTTGGAATTTCGAATTTTTCGCACTTAATTTTGAAATTTTCGAACATAACAAAATTAACCTAAAATGCTTAGAAAATGTTGGGAAACAGTTTTTATATATGAATTTCTGTTTAAATTCTAAATGTGTAGCATTTTTTGCAATTTCGTATTTTTCGAACTTAATTTCGAAATTTTCGAACATAATAAAATTAACCAAAAATGATTAGAAATCGTTTATGAATAGTTATAATATATAAATTTTTGTTTAAATTATCATTTTCTAGCACTTTTTGCAATTTCGTATTTTTCGAACTTAATTTCGAAATTTTCGAACATATTAGAATTAAGCTAAAATGCTTAAAAATCGTTTTGAAATGTTTTCTTTCTTTCTTAAATTGTCATTTTCTAGCATTTTTTGAAATTTCGAATTTTTCGAACTTAATTTCAAAATTTTCGAACATAACAAAATTAACCAAAAATGCTTAGAAAATGCTTGGAAACAATTTTTATATGTTGATTTAATTTTTAATTATAAATTTGTGGCATTTTTTGAATGTTCGAATTTTTCGAACTTAATTTCGAAATTTTCGAACCTAACAAAAATGGCTTAAAAAGCTTAAAAATCGTTTTAAACTTATTACCAGCTATAAGTTATAGCTTAAATTGACATTTTTGACACTTTTTTGGATTTACGAATTTTTCGAATTTAATTTCGAAATTTTCGAAAACAACAAAATTTACCTAAAATGCTTAGAAAATGTTGGGAAACAATTTGTATATATTAATTTCACTTTAAATTGTAATTTTCTGTCCTTTTTTGGAATTTCGAATTTTTCGAACTTAATTTCGAAATTTTCGAACATTGCTAAAATGTTTGAAAATTAATTTTAAAACATATATAGAGTTATTTTATGTTGAAATTGTAATTTATAGTGTTACATTTACTTATTGTTTTTATTTTTTTATTTCTCTTTCTTTACAGAATTCAGTTTCAGTTTTCTCACCCAATTATGTGAAGTTTTCTAAATCCCTAAGCAGCTGGTTATGAGTTACAAATTAAAGCTATTGTGAGTAAGATTTTGTTTTTTTTTTTTTTTTGATAAGAATTAAACAAATTAAATTATATAACATAAAGTAAAATCATTTAATAAAAAATTTAAAATTTAAAACAAATTGAAACGAAATTATTGAACAAAAAACGAACTTAATGCAAAAATAAACGATTGAAATTCTAACGAAAACGAATAATTTGTAAGAAAATCTTAAAAAAAAATGATTTTCTTAAATTTTTTTTTCGATTAAATATGTTTCATTGATTTGATTAAAAAACAAACGAAATTGTATGTAATTTTTGTTTCTAACCTAAAAACCTGACATAAAACATTAACAAATCAGTGTTTTAGTGTTATTAATAACATAAAGAAACTGGTTTTTATTTTTTTAAACTTTTTTATTTTAGTTAAAAAATTTATTATACTTTTTTTTGAAAAAATTCTTAAAAAATCAAACAGAGCATTTTTATAGTACTAAACCCTAAAAAATCATAATAAAACGTTTCCAACCTCAAAAAAAGAAATTGAAAAAATAATAAAAAATATATATATCAATTCTCCAGCATATCATTTTAAATAAAATTAACCAAATAGCAATAAAAATAAGAAAATTTCTTAAAAAAAAATCTAAAAATTATATAGAACTTTAAAAATTAACAATTAAGCGGCATATTCATAGACAAAAGTTTAAGTTTTTAAATAAAATTTAGTTATTTATTTTGTTTAATTTACTAAAATAATTTAAAATAAAGTGCAATATTTAAGTTTTGTTTAAATTTTAGTTTAAAATTAAAAAAAAAAATAACAAGAAAACTGGCCAAAAAATTAAAAAAAAAAAACTACCTCGTTTTTAATATTAAATAAATAAAAAATAAATATTAATATTAACACAATAAAAACCTCTAATAATATTTGCAAAAGTTATACGTAATTGACAAGTAATAATATTATAAAAAAAATTATTTAAAACAATAGTAAATTTTAAGCATTAGTCAAGTAACCTCTTAAATATAATTATAAAAAAAAATAAAATCAGGTATCTCTACACAAAAAAACGAAATTTAAATAAATTAATTATTTGTATTAAAAACACAAGAAATGAAATTAACAAAAAAAAAAAACTTCTTCTAAGTTAAATGTTGTAAATCTTTGTTCTAAAATCTCAAAAAGATTTTAGCAAAAATCTTTTAAAAATAATAAAAAAAAAAAATAAATATTTATTCCTAAAGAATTAAAACCTACCAAAAAAAAAAGTCATTTATTTCAAACGGACCCTGTTTTTAAATTTATTTTATTTTTTTTAACACCTTATAAACAAATAGTTAACATTTTTTAAGTTTACTTTTCCTTAACACTTTAAATAAGCTTTTTAAAAAAATGAAAATTTTTGCTTAAACTTGTTTAAAGCAAGTTTAACTAAACTTGGTTTAACTTAATTTTATTTTAAAAATCATTTCATTATAATTAATTAAACAATAAAAACCTAATATTTTATAAAACATACTTAATTTTAGATAAACTTGGTTTAAACAAGTTTAAGTAAACCCAGATTAACTGGTTTTCAGAATGAATAACACAATTTTTTATTTTTCCCAATCAGTAGTTCTTAATATTTTTGAAACTTGGTTTAAGTTAGTTTAAGTAATCCTAGTTTAACTCAATTTTTGGTAACATTTTTAAAAATTATAGAATTTCTTAATCAGTATTCATTAATGTTCTATAAAGTCCAATAAAATACAGCTAAACTTGATTTAAGCAAGTTTAACTAAACCAAGTTTAACTGATTTTCGGAAAAAACAACAAAATTTTTTCTTGTTCCTAATTAGTATTCACTAATTATTCAGCAAATCAAACAAATTTAAGCTAAACTTGGTTTAAGCTAGTTTAAGTAAACCAGGTTTAACTGAGTTTTATTTCAAATACACGAATGTTTTATTTCTCTTGATAGGATGTTTAATAATATTTCATAAAATCGAAATTTTTTAAACTAAACTTGTTTGACATGAGTTTAAATAAACCAAGTTTAACTCTATTTACACATATTATATTAATAATAGCAAACTTTTCAGTTAAACATTTTAAGTTTTTAGTTCAAAAATTAGAGAATTATTTTATTGTTTAAAATTAACAAAAAAAAAAAAAAAAAACAATTTTTTTAAATAAAATAATAAAAGAAAATAAAGGAACCTTGTACCTCCGCAATCTCAAGCAGTTTTTTATATAAAAAACATAATCTCCATATTAAATTTATAAATAAATAATAAACGTAAACTAAATTATAGATTTAAACTGAACTCAAAAAATATCATATTGTCTTTATAAAAGTAAAAAAAAAAAAACAATTTTAAAACAGAATTTAATGTCTAATTATAAAATTTGCAAAAACAAAAATAATTCTTTAATTTATAGTCTAAATGAAAATTAAATTTAATATTTAAAAACAACAAAAAACGAATAAAATAATAATAAATATCATGTTCATGTTAGTTGTAAACGAAAAGAAAAATAATAATTAACTTTTTTTCAGTTTCATTTTATTTATTATTATTTTTGGCAATAAATGTACATAAAAATATATAAAAATTATATAAAAAAGAAAAGAAAAAAAAATTGAAATAAAAATTAAAAAAAAAAAAATCATAAAAAAAATAAAACTGGGTATTAACATAAAAAGCGTTTTTTTTTTCTTAAAACAAACATATGACTAAATGTTGCATAAACGATTTTCAAAAAGCTTAAGATATGTAGGTGAGTCACTTCCCACAGGCGGCAAACTTAACAAAGCAAAATGAGTCATGTTTAGGACAGAAACTAAAATTTTTAAATTTAAACTATTTTGTTCCCAAATAAAAAGAAAACTAAAACAGTCTAATCAGACTACAGACTAGACTATAGACTAGACTATAGACTAGACTATAGACTAGCCTATAGACCAGACTATAGACTAGACTATAGACTAGACTATAGACTAGACTATAGACTAGACTATAGACTAGACTATAGACTAGACCATAGACTAGACTATAGACTAGACTATAGACTAGACTATAGACTAGACTATAGACTAGACTATAGACTAGACTATACTAGTCTAGTCTAGTCTAGTCTAGTCTAGCTATAGTCTAGACTATAGACTAGACTATAGACTAGACTATAGACTAGACTATAGACTAGACTATAGACTAGACTATAGACTAGACTATAGACTAGACTATAGACTAGACTATAGACCAGACTATAGACTAGACTATAGACTAGACTATAGACTAGACTATAGACTAGACTATAGACTAGACTATAGACTAGACTATAGACTAGACTATAGACTAGACTATAGACTAGACTATAGACTAGACTATAGACTAGACTATAGACTAGACTATAGACTAGACTATAGACTAGACTATAGACTAGAAGACTAGACTATAGACTAGACTATAGACTAGACTATAGACTAGACTATAGACTAGACTATAGACTAGACTATAGACTAGACTATAGACTAGACTATAGACTAGACTATAGACTAGACTATAGACTAGACTATAGACTAGACTATAGACTAGACTATAGACTAGACTATAGACTAGACTATAGACTAGACTATAGACTAGACTATAGACTAGACTATAGACTAGACTATAGACTAGACTATAGACTAGACTATAGACTAGACTATAGACTAGACTATAGACTAGACTATAGACTAGACTATAGACTAGACTATAGACTAGACTATAGACTAGACTATAGACTAGACTATAGACTAGACTATAGACTAGACTATAGACTAGACTATAGACTAGACTATAGACTAGACTATAGACTAGAACTAGAACTGAACTAGAACTGAACTAGAACTGAACTAGAACTGAACTAGAACTGAACTAGAACTGAACTAGAACTGAACTAGAACTGAACTAGAACTGAACTAGAACTGAACTTGAACTAGAACTGAACTTGAACTAGAACTGAACTTGAACTAGAACTGAACTAGAACTGAACTAGAACTGAACTAGAACTGAACTAGAACTGAACTAGAACTGAACTAGAACTGAACTAGAACTGAACTAGAACTGAACTAGATCTGAACTAGAACTGAACTAGAACTGAACTAGAACTGAACTAGAACTGAACTAGAACTGAACTAGAACTGAACTAGAACTGAACTAGAACTGAACTAGAACTGAACTAGAACTGAACTAGAACTGAACTAGAACTGAACTAGAACTGAACTAGACTGAACTAGAACTGAACTAGAACTGAACTAGAACTGAACTAGAACTGAACTAGAACTGAACTAGAACTGAACTAGAACTGAACTAGAACTGAACTAGAACTGAACCTGAACTAGAACTAGAACTAGAACTGAACTAGAACTGAACTAGAACTGAACTAGAACTGAACTAGAACTGAACTAGAACTGAACTAGAACTGAACTAGAACTGAACTAGAACTGAACTAGAACTGAACTAGAACTGAACTAGAACTGAACTAGAACTGAACTAGAACTGAACTAGAACTGAACTAGAACTGAACTAGAACTACTGAACTAGAACTGAACTAGAACTGAACTAGAACTGAACTAGAACTGAACTAGAACTGAACTAGAACTGAACTAGAACTGAACTAGAACTGAACTAGAACTGAACTAGAACTGAACTAGAACTGAACTAGAACTGAACTAGAACTGAACTAGAACTGAACTAGACTGAACTAGAACTGAACTAGAACTGAACTAGAACTGAACTAGAACTGAACTAGAACTGAACTAGAACTGAACTAGAACTGAACTAGAACTGAACTAGAACTGAACTAGAACTGAACTAGAACTGAACTAGAACTGAACTAGAACTGAACTAGAACTGAACTAGAACTGAACTAGAACTGAACTAGAACTGAACTAGAACTGAACTAGAACTGAACTAGAACTGAACTAGAACTGAACTAGAACTGAACTAGAACTGAACTAGAACTGAACTAGAACTGACTAGAACTGAACTAGAACTGAACTAGAACTGAACTAGAACTGAACTAGTACTGAACTAGAACTGAACTAGAACTGAACTAGAACTGAACTAGAACTGAACTAGAACTGACTAGAACTAAACTAGAACTGAACTAGAACTGAACTAGAACTGAACTAGAACTGAACTAGAACTGAACTAGAACTGAACTAGAACTGAACTAGAACTGAACTAGAACTGAACTAGAACTGAACTAGAACTGAACTAGAACTGAACTAGAACTGAACTAGAACTGAACTAGAACTGAACTAGAACTGAACTAGAACTGAACTAGAACTGAACTAGAACTGAACTAGAACTGAACTAGAACTGAACTAGAACTGAACTAGAACTGAACTAGAACTGAACTAGGACTGAACTAGGACTGAACTAGGACTGAACTAGGACTGAACTAGAACTGAACTAGAACTGAACTAGAACTGAACTAGAACTGAACTAGAACTGAACTAGAACTGAACTAGAACTGAACTAGAACTGAACTAGAACTGAACTAGAACTGACTAGAACTGAACTAGAACTGAACTAGAACTGAACTAGAACTGAACTAGAACTGAACTGAACTAGAACTGAACTAGAACTGAACTAGAACTGAACTAGAACTGAACTAGTACTGAACTAGAACTGAACTAGAACTGAACTAGAACTGAACTAGAACTGAACTAGAACTGACTAGAACTGAACTAGAACTGAACTAGAACTGAACTAGAACTGAACTAGAACTGAACTAGAACTGAACTAGAACTGAACTAGAACTGAACTAGAACTGAACTAGAACTGAACTAGAACTGAACTAGAACTGAACTAGAACTGAACTAGAACTGAACTAGAACTGAACTAGAACTGAACTAGAACTGAACTAGAACTGGACTAGAACTGAACTAGAACTGAACTAGAACTGAACTAGAACTGAACTAGAACTGAACTAGAACTGAACTAGAACTGAACTAGAACTGAACTAGAACTGAACTGGAACTGAACTAGAACTGAACTAGAACTGAACTAGAACTGAACTAGAACTGAACTAGAACTAGACTAGAACTGAAGTTGAGTTCTAGTTCTAAATTTAAATGAGTTGCTTAAACTCGTTTTAGTTTAGTTAAACCAAGTTTAACTTACTTTTGTTGGTTTTATCCATAAAGTTTAAGCTGCTTTATAAGAATATGTAATAAGTTTTAGTTAAACTGAGATTTAAACATGTTTAATGGAGGTTTATGCAAATTTGTTTTAATAAATTTTATGTAAAAGTTTTTCTTTTTAAACTTTTCTTTGATTTACTTTTAGGAAATTTTCAAATCATCAATTTTTCTTAAACAGCCATCAATCAATCAAAGTTTTCGTAAAGTTAATAAACTCTTATATTAAGAAGTTTTTTTTTAAATTTAGGGTTTAAAGTCCGTTTAGCTTATTTGATTTTTTTTGAATAAACACACATGCGTTATGATAATTTTATTTCAATTTCCATATAAAATTACTTATATTAAATCAATAAAACGAAAATTTTTGAACTATAGTGAAACAAAAAATAAAATTTTAACCTACCAACCACCCACTTGGCAGGATCTCTAGCCGTTAGCAAAGGCAATTTGATAGACTTATGTTAAAACACACACATGTTAGAAAAAAACTGCCCCCTGATTTTTTTCAATTTTTCTTTAAAAAAAAAAATTATAATGATGCTGATGATGCTGGCTGTCGGGCTGGCCAGGGCTAGAAGAACCATCAGCCAAATTGGATTTATTTACTAATACACACATCAAACGTGTGTGCTAGAGAGAATGTGTGTAATCAGCCATTGTTTACACATACATATGTATGTACATATGTATGCATGTGTTTGTTAAATTTTCTAAAAAACGTAAAAGTTTTTAATGTCTTTGCTTTTGTGTGTAATGGACGGACGGACATATGGATGAAAGGACCATACACTTGTTTATAATCGTATGTGTTTCTATTAAATTTTCTGTTATAAAGAGAGTTACACACACACACACATATGCATGTGGGGTTGTTAGAGGAAATTGCTGGCTGTTTCCGTTGATTTGGCATTATGTAGATTTTTAGATGTTGTCTAACACATACGCACAATTTGGAACCCCTCCTCTAGTATGTATACATGGCCAGGAGAGTATTATATATGTAAATTGTGTATTAGAGTAATTTAGTTTAAAGTTTTTGCTTGGGCTCCCCCTACCCCCCAACCAACTAACATTTTAAATCTAAGAAGATTAACATGATTTTGCATGACTCGTGTGTGTGGAGGGGGGGGAGTAGGAGTGGGTAGTGTACAGTATTTAAAGGAATTGTTGTTTAAGGGTGTAAAGGGAAGGGGCTATGCCTTGCTAACAATTTAAATTTGTTATTTTTGGCATTTTCTTTGGTTGATTTAATGACCGTTAGAGAATTTACACATATGAACACAACGTACGCACACACGCTTCCATTCAAATCGTCATTTACAACGAGTGTTACTAAATTGCTGATTGTTACATTTATGACCTGAAGTCATAATTTTCTCCATAAAAATGAAGGGTTATATACACAGCAACAACACAAACAGTTTGCCATTGATTGGTCCTTCGCTGCAGACTGTTGTAATTTACGCATCAACAACAACAGCAACAACACAAAATAATAAAGGTTGATTGCTTGGGTTGCTTAACACAATGTTTTGCTCATGTCTGGTGGCTGATTTCTGATTTAACTTGATTTCAGTTTCAAATTATTCTTCTACTTGTAAAAGGGTTTTTATAAAAGGAATTGATTGTTGAGGAAATTGTTAAATATTTTTGGGCAAAAAAACAAAAAGAATATTAAATAGCTAAATTTTCTTAGCAAGAAAATATTTTGATTGGTTTCTAAACTAGAAAATATTTAACTAATTTCTCAAATTTTGTTGCTAACCCCTTACCCTAATCCAAATTTATAATTTCTTTACTTAAAATTACTTAAACTCTTTACAAGCTAGTTTAACTAAACCCAGTTTAACTGCTATATCTTGAAATTTTTAATTGCTCTTAATTTCATTAACAACCCTTTAACTTAAAATATAAACATTTTTACTTAAACTTTAGTTTATGGGTAGATTTTCCGCAAATATATAAAATTTGTATCCAAAAAATAACTTAAATTCTTCCACTAACTTTAAAATTTTGTTTCACCCAACAACTAATCAGTTTATTTATTTGATTTTTTATTACAAAACATTTGTTGTATTTCTTTTCCTTTTATCATTGTCATATCTAAATGGTGTAAATGACTTAAAACTCAATCAAATCTAGAGACAATTTTTGCAAAACACAGAAAAAAAAGAAAATAGAAACAAAAATGAAAAAAAAAAAAAACGCAAACTATCCTTAAGATGAAGGCTTTGTAACAAAAGTACACAAAATTGCCCAAAACTTCCGTTCTGGGCTAAAGGCAGACAATCTTAAATAGAAAATTTTAAAATAAACCCTTTCAGGGCGAGTATTGTTAGAACTATTTCAATGTTATTTGTTAAACAGCAAATTGTTAAAATTTTCAACTTCCAAAATAAATGACAAAAATTGCCTTAGCCGGCGGCATTATGTATATGTTATTAGTTGCTCCCTAGAGTAGAGTGCATTTCTTGCAGGAACTCTTACTTTAGGCGGACAAAAAGCTACATACTTACACATATTGCTCACGAACATACAAACAGGTTTTTTTGCTATCGAAAGGAGAAGACAAGATAAACATTGTTGATTGCCCAATAAGACTGGCAACAGGGATGGAGGAATGATTCAAGAAGAGAACTAGAACAGAACTATAACAGAACTAGAACAGAACTAGAACGGAACTAGAACTAGAACAGAACTAGAACAGAACTAGAACAGAACTAGAACAGAACTAGAACAGAACTAGAACAGAACTAGAACTAGACAGAACTAGAACAGAACTAGACAGAACTAGAACAGAACTAGACGAACAGAACTAGAACAAACTAGAACAGAACTAGACAGAACTAGAACAGAACTAGAACAGAACTAGAACAGAACTAGAACAGAACTAGAACAGAACTAGAACAGAACTAGAACAGAACTAGAACAGAACTAGAACAGAACTAGAACAGAACTAGAACACTAGAACAGAACTAGAACAGAACTAGAACAGAACTAGAACAGAACTAGAACAGAACTAGAACAGAACTAGAACAGAACTACAGAACTAGAACAGAACTAGAACGAACTAGAACAGAACTAGAACAGAACTAGAACAGAACTAGAACAGAACTAGAACAGAACTAGAACAGAACTAGAACAGAACTAGAACAGAACTAGAACAGAACTAGAACAGAACTAGAACAGAACTAGAACAGAACTAGAACAGAACTAGAACAGAACTAGAACAGAACTAGAACAGAACTAGAACACTAGAACAGAACTAGAACAGAACTATAACAGAACTAGAACAGAACTAGAACAGAACTAGAACAGAACTAGAACAGAACTAAACAGAACTAGAACAGAACTAGAACAGAACTAGAACAGAACTAGAACAGAACTAGAACAGAACTAGAACAGAACTAGAACAGAACTAGAACAGAACTAGAACAGAACTAGAACAGAACTAGAACAGAACTAGAACAAACTAGAACAGAACTAGAACAGAACTAGAACAGAACTAGAACAGAACTAGAACAGAACTAGAACAGAACTAGAACAGAACTAGAACAGAACTAGAACAGAACTAGAACAGAACTAGAACAGAACTAGAACAGACTAGAACAGAACTAGAACAGAACTAGAACAGAACTAGAACAGAACTAGAACAGAACTAGAACAGAACTAGAACAAACTAGAACAGAACTAGAACAGAACTAGAACAGAACTAGAACAGAACTAGAACAGAACTAGAACAGACTAGAACAGAACTAGAACAGAACTAGAACAGAACTAGAACAGAACTAGAACAGAACTAGAACAGAACTATAACTAGAACAGAACTAGAACAGAACTAGAACAGAACTAGAACAGAACTAGAACAGAACTAGAACAGAACTAGAACAGAACTAGAACTAGAACAGAACTAGAACATAACTAGAACAGAACTAGAACAGAACTAGAACAGAACTAGAACAGAACTAGAACGGAACTAGAACAGAACTAGAACGAACTAGAACAGAACTAGAACAGAACTAGAACAGAACTAGAACAGAACTAGAACGAACTAGAACGAACTAGAACAGAACTAGAACAGAACTAGAACAAACTAGAACAAAACTAGAACAAACTAGAGCAGAACTAGAACAGAACTAGAACAGAACTAGAACAGAACTAGAACAGAACTAGAACAGAACTAGAACAGAACTAGAACAGAACTAGAACAGAACTAGAACAGAACTAGAACAGAACTAGAACAGAACTAGAACAGAACTAGAACAGAACTAGAACAGAACTAGAACAGAACTAGAACAGAACTAGAACAGAACTAGAACAGAACTAGAACGAACTAGAACAGAACTAGAACAGAACTAGAACAGAACTAGAACAGAGCTAGAACGGAACTAGAACAGAACTAGAACAGAACTAGAACAGAACTAGAACAGAACTAGAACAGAACTAGAACAGAACTAGAACAGAACTAGAACAGAACTAAACAGAACTAGAACAGAACTAGAACAGAACTAGAACAGAACTAGAACAGAACTAGAACAGAACTAGAACAGAACTAGAACAGAACTAGAACAGAACTAGAACAGAACTAGAACAGAACTAGAACAGAACTAGAACAGAACTAGAACAGAACTAGAAACAGAACTAGAACAGAACTAGAACAGAACTAGAAAGAACTAGAACTAGAATCAGAACTAGAACAGAACTAGAACAGAACTAGAATAGAACTAAATCAGAACTAGAACAGAACTAGAACAGACTAGAACAGAACTAAACAGAAACTAGAACAGACTAGAACAGAACTAGAACAGAACTAGAACATAACTAGAACAGAACTAGAACAGACTAGAACAGAACTAGAACAGAACAGAACTAAACAGAACTAGAACACAACTAGAACACAACTAGATACAACTAGAATACAACTAGAACACAACTAGAACAGATTTAGAACTCGATCTAAACTAGAACTTAATTTTCCAACCCGGTTTTTTTAAATTCCATACACATCTAAGTAAATTCTCTATATGGATGTACGAATATATATTTATAGTAATTTATGCTTGATAAGATGGGAGGCTTTGGGCAGGAAGGGGTGTTATAATAGTGAAAGGGTTTTACAGAGAAAGTAAACATAAATACTTGTATAAAATTCTTTGCTTATTTGACCAGAAATAAGAGGAAACGGAATGTGGGGGGTCCATTGATTGTAAGTGTAAAGAAATGTATGCTTTGAAGGCAAAGGGTTGTTTGCAAAGTCATGTGTATGTAGAATGTACATACATACATTCATATGTATGTAAGTATACATAATACTATATGCTTTTTACAACACTTTATAAGCCTTTATCCTGTGTGTTTTCTGTTGTCTAACAACGTATGTGGGCATTTGTGTTGACTATAAATTTTGAATTTTACTGTCTCTTACATTCATTCACATATAATACAAACTATGTAAATGAAAACTTACATATGTATATGTTTTTATATATAAAATTTATTTGTCCAATATATTCTTATATACCTAAACAATCTACTATAAGGTTTTGCTAACAACTTTCTCTCTTTTTTTCTAAACTTTTCAGAAGAATATGTATGTATGTATGTAAGTATGTTAAAAGTTTTCCATTTTTTGTTTGTTTTTATTTTAAAGTTTTCATTGTAAAATAGTTTTATTTCTCTCATTTACTACATCCTTGCCATTGTTTTTAATCACACTTTAGAAAACATGTTTTATAAAAGTCCTTTTGTATCATATTTATTGTTGTTGTTGTTGCTGTTGCTTTGTTATCTTATTGTTCAGGATTAATTTAACAAATGTTGTAGTTTTTGTTTTCATTGTTGTTGTCGTTTTATAATGTTTTAAGGGTATTTAGTTGTAGTTTTAGTTCAGCATTTTAAAAACGCAAAACAATTAATTGAATCATTTTATTATAATGACAGTGTATGTCATGTTATTATGGGTTTATCGTGGCTTGAAAGTTTTTAAGTGGAAACAAAAAGCTTATCAAAACTTAGCTAAATGATTATTATTGAACTAAGTATTGCCAAGATGTTTTCTAGTTCAGTTATAGTTCTAGTTCAGTTTGTTGCTCAGTTCTAGTTCAGTTCTAGTTTGGTTCCTAGTTCAGTTCTAGTTCATTCTAGTTCAGTTCTAGTTCAGTTTCTTCAGTTATCAGTTCTAGTTCAGTTCTAGTTCAGTTCTAGTTCTTTCAGTTCATTCATTCTAGTTCAGTTCTAGTTCGTCTAGTTCCTAGTTCTAGTTCAAGTTCTAGTTCAGTTCTAGTTCATTCTAGTTCAGTTCTAGGTCATTCTAGTTCAGTTCTAGTTCAGTTCTAGGTCAGTTAGCTCAGTTCATTCACGTTCTAGTTCAGGTTCTAGTTCTAGTCAGTTTCTAGTTCAGTTCTAGTTCAGTTCTAGTTCAGTTCTAGTTCAGTTCTAGTTCAGTTCTAGTTCATTCTAGTTCAGTTCTAGTTCAGTTCTAGTTCAGTTCTAGTTCAGTTCTAGTTCAGTTCTAGTTCAGTTCTAGTTCAGTTCTAGTTCAGTTCCTAGTTCAGTTCTAGTTCAGTTCTAGTTCAGTTCTAGTTCAGTTCTAGTTCAGTTCTAGTTCAGTTCTAGTTCAGTTCTAGTTCAGTTCTAGTTCATTCGAGTTCAGTTCTGTTCAGTTCTAGTTCAGTTCTAGTTCAGTTCTAGTTCAGTTCTAGTTCAGTTCTAGTTCAGTTCTAGTTCAGTTCTAGTTCAGTTCTAGTTCAGTTCTAGTTCAGTTCTATTTCATTTCTAGTTCAGTTCTAGTTCAGTTCTAGTTCAGTTCTAGTTCAGTTCTAGTTCAGGTGTCTAGTTCAGTTCTAGTTCAGTTCTAGTTCAGTTCTATTCAGTTCTAGTTCAGTTCTATTCAGTCAGTTGCAGTTCTAGTTCAGTTCTAGTTCAGTTCTAGTTCAGTTCTAGTTCAGTTCTAGTTCAGTTCTAGTTCAGTTCTAGTTCAGTTCTAGTTCAGTTTTTCAGTTCTAGTTCAGTTCTAGTTCAGTTCTAGTTCAGTTCAGTTCAGTCTAGTTCAGTTCTAGTTCAGTTCTAGTTCAGTTCTAGTTCAGTTCTAGTTCAGTTCTAGTTCAGTTCTAGTTCAGTTCTAGTTCAGTTCTAGTTCAGTTCTAGTTCAGTTCTAGTTCAGTTCTAGTTCAGTTCTAGTTCAGTTCTAGTTCAGTTAGTTCAGTTCTAGTTCAGTTCTAGTTCAGTTCTAGTTCAGTTCTAGTTCAGTTCTAGTTCAGTTCTAGTTCAGTTCTAGTTCAGTTCTAGTTCAGTTCTAGTTCAGTTCTAGTTCAGTTCTAGTTCAGTTCTAGTTCAGTTCTAGTTCAGTTCTAGTTCAGTTCTAGTTCAGTTCTAGTTCAGTTCTAGTTCAGTTCTAGTTCAGTTCTAGTTCAGTTCTAGTTCAGTTCTAGTTCAGTTCTAGTTCAGTTCTAGTTCAGTTCTAGTTCAGTTCTAGTTCAGTTCTAGTTCAGTTCTAGTTCAGTTCTAGTTCAGTTCTAGTTCAGTTCTAGTTCAGTTCTAGTTCAGTTCTAGTTCAGTTCTAGTTCAGTTCTAGTTCAGTTCTAGTTCAGTTCTAGTTCAGTTCTAGTTCAGTTCTAGTTCAGTTCTAGTTCAGTTCTAGTTCAGTTCTAGTTCAGTTCTAGTTCAGTTCTAGTTCAGTTCTAGTTCAGTTCTAGTTCAGTTCTAGTTCAGTTCTAGTTCAGTTCTAGTTCAGTTCTAGTTCAGTTCTAGTTCAGTTCTAGTTCAGTTCTAGTTCAGTTCTAGTTCAGTTCTAGTTCAGTTCTAGTTCTTCTAGTTCAGTTCTAGTTCAGTTCTAGTTCAGTTCTAGTTCAGTTCTAGTTCAGTTCTAGTTCAGTTCTAGTTCAGTTCTAGTTCAGTTCTAGTTCAGTTCTAGTTCAGTTCTAGTTCAGTTCTAGTTCAGTTCTAGTTCAGTTCTAGTTCAGTTTCAGTTCTAGTTCAGTTCTAGTTCAGTTCTAGTTCAGCTTCTAGTTCAGTTCTAGTTCAGTTCTAGTTCAGTTCTAGTTCAGTTCTAGTTCGTTCTATTCATTCTAGTTCAGTTCTAGTTCTAGTTCAAGTTCATCAATTTCAAGTTCAGTTCTAGTTCAGTTCAGTTTATTATTTTATTATTTTTGATTGCCTCTATTAGCATTCCTTATAATTATTTGCAATAAAAACTATGCTTTTCCTCACTTAAAAATAATTCTTCAAAAAAATCTCTTACTATAACAAGCATGACCAATTAAAAAAGGCGCCAATTGATGACTTGACTGGAAAATCCCAGAAAATGAAAAAAAAAACATATAGACAAGAAAAATAAAACCACAGGTGGCAAGGCAATACAACAGCATGTCTAATGGCGGCCAACTGATACACAATCAGTAAATCAGACAAAAATTCACGTAGAAACAACACAACAGGACTTAAAATCCTGTAAATCCTACGATTAACTCACTGCAGTGTTTTCTTCTTATTGTTATTGTAGTTTCGAATGATCGTGTAATGAAAAGAAAATAAAATTCTAATGTCTGTCGACTAGGATAAAAACAACATAGAATAGAAACCGATAACCACCAACTAACTTCATATGTCTGGAGCAACTAGAAAATTGATGTGTATGTCAAATTTGGAAAATTTATGAAGGCACGTTAATGAGTTTCAATAGTTTTTTTTTATTTTTCTTGTTGTATTTTTTTAATGGAGATTTGAAAGAAAAAATAAAAACAAGATTTAGCCGGAGAAATAACATTTAATTTATATGCAGGTAGAAATTTTGTGTTCAAGGATTAAACAAACATCAGACAGACAATTCAAAAATCAACCTTTTTTCACCTGCCCATAAAAGAAATTTATTTTAGAGTCTTACTACGTGTGACAAGTGCCATGTTGTTTTTTCTTTATAGATTTTATATTCCCTCTTCTCTATTTTGGAAATCTTTGTGTTTCGCTATCAGTGTGTTTTATTTATGAATTAAATAAATAAATGAAAATTATTACCCCTATAGAAAAATAACTTTGTTTTTATTTGAAATTCACAGATTTTAAAAGGGGTTTACTTTATCTTTCTTTTATTCAAGACTGTTAAAAGAGTTGTAAAATTATTTGAAAATTATAACTTTCGTTTTTTTAAAGGTCACTTTCATTAAGTAATTTGATATAGTTATTACGTAAAATTATCATAATGTCATTCATTTTTTCAAGGAATTATAAATAAACTGAAACGGAATAAAAAATCTTAAACAAAAGAAGAACAGAACTGAACTAGAATTTAACTAGAACTGAACTAGAACTGAACTAGAACTGAACTAGAACTGAACTAGAACTGAACTAGAACTGAACTAGAACTGAACTAGAACTGAACTAGAACTGAACTAGAACTGAACTAGAACAGAACTAGAACAGAACTAGAACAGAACTAGAACTGAACTAGAACTGAACTAGAACTGAACTAGAACTGAACTAGAACTGAACTAGAACTGAACTAGAACTGAACTAGAACTGAACTAGAACTGAACTCGAACTGAACTAGAACTGAACTAGAACTTAACTAGAAACTTAGAACTGAACTGAACTGAACTAGAACTGAACTAGAACTGAACTAGAACTGAACAGAACTGAACTAGAACTGAACTAGAACTGAACTAGAACTGAACTAGAACTGAACTAGAACTGAACTAGAACTGAACTAGAACTGAACTAGAACTGAACTAGAACTGAACTAGAACTGAACTAGAACTGAACTAGAACAGAACTAGAACAGAACTAGAACTGAACTAGAACTGAACTAGAACTGAACTAGAACTGAACTAGAACTGAACTAGAACTGAACTAGAAACTGAACTAGAAACTGAACTAGAACTGAACTAGAACTGAACTAGAACTGAACTAGAACTGAACTAGAATGGAACTAGAACTGAACTAGAACTGAACTAGAACTGAACTAGAACTGAACTAGAACTGAACTAGAACTGAACTAGAACTGAACTGAACTAGAACTGAACTAGAACTGAACTAGAACTGAACTAGAACTGAACTAGAACTGAACTAGAAACTGAACTAGAACTGAACTAGAACTGAACTAGAACTGAACTAGAACTGAACTAGAACTGAACTAGAACAGAACTAGAACATGAACTAGAACATGAACTAGAACTGAACTAGAACTGAACTAGAACTGAACTAGAACAGAACTAGAACAGAACTAGAACTGAACTAGAACTGAACTAGAACTGAACTAGAACTGAACTAGAACTGAACTAGAACTGAACTAGAACTGAACTAGAACTGAACTAGAACTGAACTAGAACTGAACTAGAACTGAACTAGAACTGAACTAGAACTGAACTAGAACTGAACTAGAACTGAACTAGAACTGAACTAGAACTGAACTAGAACTGAACTAGAACTGAACTAGAACTGAACTAGAACTGAACTCGAACTGAACTCGAACTGAACTAGAACTGAACTAGAACTGAACTGAACTGAACTAGAACTGAACTAGAACTGAACTAGAACTGAACTAGAACTGAACTAGACTAACTAGACTGAACTAGAACTGAACTAGAACTGAACTAGAACTGAACTAGAACTGAACTAGAACCTGAACTAGAACTGAACTAGAACTAGAACTGAACTAGAACTGAACTAGAACTGAACTAGAACTGAACTAGAACTGAACTAGAACTGAACTAGAACTGAACTAGAACTGAACTAGAACTGAACTAGAACTGAACTAGAACTGAACTAGAACTGAACTAGAACTGAACTAGAACTGAACTAGAACGGAACTAGAACTGAACTAGAACTGAACTAGAACTGAACTAGAACTGAACTAGAACTGAACTAGAACTGAACTAGAACTGAAACTAGAACTGAACTAGAACTGAACTAGAACTGAACTAGAACTGAACTAGAACTGAACTAGAACTGAACTAGAACTGAACTAGAACTGAACTAGAACTGAACTAGAACTGAACTAGAACTATAGAACTGAACTAGAACTGAACTAGAACTGAACTAGAACTGAACTAGAACTGAACTAGAACTGAAACTAGAACTGAACTAGAACTGAACTAGAACTGAACTAGAACTGAACTAGAACTGAACTAGAACTGAACTAGAACTGAACTAGAACTGAACTAGAACTGAACTAGAACTGAACTAGAACTGAACTAGAACTGAACTAGAACTGAACTAGAACTGAACTAGAACTGAACTAGAACTGAACTAGAACTGAACTAGAACTGAACTATAACGGAAACTAGAACTGAACTAGAATCTGAACTAGAACTGAACTAGAACGGAACTAAGAACTGAACTAGAACTGAAAACTGAACTAGAACTGAACTAGAACTGAACTAGAACTGAACTAGAACTGAACTAGAACTGAACTAGAACTGAACTAGAACTGAACTAGAAACTGAACTAGAATTTATTAAACTAATCGAATTAGAGCTCTAGAGCAGATATTCAGTTGAGAACTGGATTTGTAAGTTGTAAGGATTCTGCCTACAGCTTTTAATAAAATCTATTTTGAACATAAATTAGGTTTGATTTAAAATAAATACCTTATTATAATAAGATTTTAATAAGGAATCCATAGAGCGAAAATTTAATTTAAAAACTCTCCCTTAGAAAGTCCATTGACCACATTTAAATTAAATTTTTTCTCAAAAATAAAATCTTAAATAGGATTAAAAATATGCACATGAACACATCAATATATGTATATAATGGACATATTGATTATTTTATAGAAAACTCTTATTTAACAACTTTATTTTTTCAAATATTTTTTTTTTTATAAAAACAGAAAAATAATAAACTACCACCCCCTCAACTTGGCACCTGTATGAAAATTGAAATTGGTCATATATTACGGATGAAGTGAAGAATAATCTTTCATGGCAAAAAGCAGCTTTTTAATTTTTCATATTCACTTTTATACATGCATAGGTTGACTATATAACAATATGTATATACATATGAGTGTGTGTTTATGTAACAACGAACCAACACACTTTCTTTCACTTACCACCCACACGTGCGTTACATTTCAAATTTTCAAATAGAAAATAAATACTCGTAAATTTTTTAATACTCTTACAAACACACTCATATGTATGTGTGTTTTTTGTTAGTTCTTAAACACACATCCTTACGTCGTCTGTCCTTTTTGTATACAAAAACACATAAATATGCAAAAGTATTTTAAATAAAATAAATAAACACATGCGTAAAAAATGGACTCATGTGTTGGTGTTTTGCTTGTATGAATGCTACACGTACATAAAAGTACAAGTCCTGCCATCAGCATTCAAAATATTTTATAAACTCAAATTGACCCATTCCTTTGAAAAGCTGTCAAGAATGGAGATCTGTATTCTGGTAGTATTCGTTCATAGTTGGCATTGAAAATTCAAACTGAAAGTTTTAGTTTGTTTTTCTTTATTTAAGGATTATTTTTAATGTTGAATAGTTTTTTTTTTTGTCCAAACAGCTAAAGGTAGACTTTACATATTATACATACATAAAGCCTTAAAGTAGGCCATAGAAGTTTAAAGTAAAGAATAAGGAATTTTTAATTAAAAAATGAAAAATATGTATATAAAGGAATTAAATGAACTAGAACAGAACTGCAACAAATCTAGAACATAACTAGAAGAGAACTAGAACAAAACTAGGACAGAACTAGAACTAGAATGATCTTGAACTGAACCAGAACTGAACCAGAACTGAGCTAGAACTGAACTAGAACTGAACTAGAAATGAACTAGAACTGAACTTGAACTGAACTTGAACTGAACTTGAACTGAACTTGAACTGAACTTGAACTGAACTTGAACTGAACTTGAACTGAACTTGAAGTGAACTAGAACTGAACTAAAACTGAACTAGAAGAGAACTAGAACAGAACTAGAACAGAACTAGAACAGAACTAGAACAGAACTAGAACAGAACTAGAACAGAACTAGAACAGAACTAGAACAGAACTAGCACAGAACTAGCACAGAACTAGAACAGAACTAGAACAGAACTAGAACAGAACTAGAACAGAACTAGAACAGAATAGAACAGACCTAGAACAGAACTAGAAAGAACTAGAAAAGAACTAGAACAGAACTAGAACAGAACTAGAACAGAACTAGAACAGAACTAGAACAGAACTAGAACAGAAACTAGAACAGAACTAGAAAGAAGAACTAGAACAGAACTAGAACAGAACTAGAACAGAACTAGAACAGAACTAGAACAGAACTAGAACAGAACTAGAAACAGAACTAGAACAGAACTAGAACAGAACTAGAACAGACTAGAACATAACTAGAAACAGAACTAGACAGAAACTAGAACAGAAACTAGAACTGAACTAGAACGAACTAGAACTGAACTAGAACAGAACTAGAACAGAACTAGTAACAGAACTAGAACAGAACTAGAACAGAATAGAACAGAACTAGAACAGAACTAGACAACAACGAACTAGAACGAACTAGAACAGAACTAGAACTAGAACTAGAACAGAAACTAGAACCAGAACTAGAACAGAACTAGAACAGAACTAGAACAGAACTAGAACAGAACTAGAACAGAACTAGAACAGAACTAGAACTGAACTAGAACAGAACTAGAACAGAACTAGAACAGAACTAGAACTGAACTAGAACTGAACTAGAACTGAACTAGAACTAGAACTGAACTAGAACTGAACTAGATCTGAACTAGAACTAGATCTGAACTAGAACTAGAACTGAACTAGAACTGAACTAGAACTGAACTAGAACTAAACTAGAACTGAACTAGAACTGAACTAGAACTGAACAGAATTAGAACTGAACTAGATGTGAACAGGAACGAACTGGAACAGAGTATTGAACTAAAACTTCATTTGTGATCACTCGAAACTTTCATTTAATAATGATATTTTTTAAATTTAAACAAGTTCTTTTTTTACGTTGTATATAATATGTTTTTTATTGTTTATTTATTAAGTTATTTTTTTTTATTTATTAAACATTATTATATAATTATTTTATTGAAATTATTATAATAGTTATGTTATCTTTTTATTTTAAATAAATTTTTTACATTAAACTATAGTTAATATATATTTTCTTTATATATGCACATAATATGATTTTTTTCTGTTTAACATATTTAACATAAAAGATTCTTTTGCAGACTTTAATAGAAAACAAATTTTAGTTTTCATAAAAAAAGTAAAAAACAAAGTTTTCGTACTACTTTGTTTACAGAAAACTCTGTTTCATAATTTGTTAATTAAAATTAGTTTCAATTAAAGCCTGGCAGCACTGAACTCGAATATTTATTAAATTGTGACTAAATTATAAATAATTAGTTTTTATTTATAAAAGAAAGAATCAAAAACGAAACTGGAGGTTTCAGCATAGATGAGAAGTATAAAAATTGAGAAACTTAACTAAAACAATAATTAATTATGAAGTATTTTTAAACAGTAACCTTAAGCCTTATGGATTTTAAAGATTTTTATTTGTATTTACAATATGTGTGCAACATGCTGCCAACAACTTTCAGCTATTCTCTCTTAACTCCAGCTAAGTTTTTGCTTGAAATTTTGTTAGAGCTTAAAATTTTATTAACATTTTTTTAATATTTTTAACTTATATTTAAACAAATTAGCCCGCACCTGGTTTAAAACAAAAAAAAAAAAGCAACAACAAATTTGTTAAATAAGAAATGTGGAAAATTAAAAATTAGTAAAAAGCTTAAAACTAAATATACAAATTATTAGAAAACTAAAAGCGATAGAAGAATTCCAATGGTATATTTGAAATCTCCATAACTGCTTTAATTTAAATTAAGAAATTGTTAAATCCAAAAAAAGTTATAATTGCTCATGAAAACGACAATATTTAAAAACTAGAGGCGATAATTGAAATCCAATAATAGTTTTTAAATCCTTACAATTGATAAAAGTAAAATACAAAAACCGATTTTAATTATCGACTCTAGTTCAAAAATTATAAACTCAAAACCAAAAATGTAAACTTTTCTAAAATAAAAATTTTAAAAACTCGAATATTTTAAAAACTAGAGGTGATAATTGAAATCAAACTATATTTTTCGAAACCCCACAATTGTTTAAAGTAAAATTCAGAAACCGATCTTAATTATCGATTACAGTTTAAAAATTATTACCTTAAAACCAAAAATTTGAATTTTTCTAAAATACAAATTTGAAAAACTGGAATATTTTAAAAACTAGAGGCGATAATTAAAATCAAATTATATTTTCCAATTCCTTAGAATTGATTATAGCAAAATCTAAAAACCGCTTTTTATTATCGAGTCTCGTTTAAAAATTATAACCTTAAAACCAAAAATGTTCAATTTTCTAAAATAGAAATTTAAAAAACTCGAATATTTTAAAAACTAGACACGATAACTAAAATCCAACTATATTTTTTGAATCCTTACAACTGATAAAATTAAAATGCGAAAACCAATTTTAATTATCGAGTCTAGTTTAAAAATTATAACCTTAAAACCAAAAATTTGAATTTGAAAATTTCTAAAATAATAAATTGAAAAACTTGAATATTTTAAAAACTTGAGGCGATAATTGAATTCAAACTATATTTTTGATTTCAGTACATTTATAGTTAATAAAATCAGTATTTTGAATTCAATTATCAAGTTTAGATTTCCAAAAAATAGGACTTTGAATGAAAAATAGTTTATTTTACAACTTTTTGTATAAATTTTTTTAAAATTTCCGATATTTTCAAAACTAAACGCGATAAATAAAATCTAATAACAGATTTGAAATCAGTACACTTGGAAGTAACAAAAACTGAGAATCGAATTCAATTATCAAATTTAATTTAAGAAAAGTTACGCTTTGAATAGTCGGTAGTATTACAAATTTGCTGATATCTTCAAAACTGAACTTGATAATATAAATCAAATAACAGTTTGGGAATCTCTACTCATGTTATTAATAAGATTTGAGATTCAAATTTAATTATCAAGTCTAGTTTAAAAAAAGTACGACTTTGTATGAAAAGTAGTTTTCTGGTACACAATTTTTGCAAAATTGCCGATATTTTCAAAACTAAATGCGATAATAATAAACCAACAACAGTTTGGGAATCTCTATATTTGGTTTTAATAATATTTGAGATTCATATTCAATTATCAAGTCTAGTTTAAGAAAAGTACGACTTTGAATAAAGAGTAGTATGTTTTATAACTTCTGGCATAAAATTTTTACAAAATTTCCGATATTTTCAAAACCAAACGCGATAATCAAAATCTAATAACAGTTTGAGAATCTCTACATTTTGTGTTAATAAGATTTGATTCAAATTCAATTATCAAGTCTAGTTTAAGAAAAGTATGACTTAGAATCAAGAGTGGTCTGTTTAACTACTTCTAGTATACAGATATTACAAAATTGTCTATATTTTCAAAACAAAACATGATAATAATAAACCAATAACAGTTTTGGAATCTCTGTATGTGGTGCTAATAAGATTTTAGGTTCGAATTCAATCATCAAGTCTAGTTTAAGAAAACTACGACTTTGTCTGAAAAGTAGTCTGTTTTAGAACAATTTGTACAAAATTGCCGATATTTTCAAAACTAAACATGATAATAATAAACCAATAACGGTTTTGGAATCCTTACATTTGGTGTTAATAAGATTTGAGATTCAAATTCAATTATCGAGTCTAGTTTTAAAAAAGTACGACTTAGAATGAAGAGTTGTCTGTTTAACAACTTCTGGTATAAAATTTTTACAAAATTGCCGATATTTTCCAAAGTAAACGCGATAATAATGAAAAAATAAGAGCTTTGGAATCTCTGTATTCGGTGTTAATACGATTTGAAATTCAAAGTCTATTATCAAGTCCAGTTTAAGAAAATTAAAGTTTTGAACAAACAAGCTCTTTCTATTTAAAATCACAAAGCATTAAAATATATTTTACTTTCTTTTTTTAGAAAAAAAAAATGCAAATTAATAAACAAAAAATTAGGATTAAAATAATATATAAACATTTATACAAAAAAATATTACAATTAAAACAAAGTAAGCAATTAAAATTATTTCAAAAAAAAGCAAATAAAACATAAAAAAAATAAACTTATAAGAAAAAAACAAAACCCACATGCAAAACTGTTTTTCTTTTTTGTAAAAAAACAACAATTACAGTAGATTTAGCTAAAGCTTACACGTTTGTTTTTGAATTTTACAAAGATTTTTTAAAAATCTTTGGCGATTCCCAATAAAAAGATTTTTTTTTTTCGATTTTTTCCAAATATTATTTTGTTAGTTATTTTTGTTGTTTAACGTGTATGTTTTTCTCTGCTGTCTTTAAAAAATATATGTATATTTATGTAGTTAAGTTTATGCTATATAATTATATTTCTTTTTTTTTTCTTTATAATAAACTATTTAACAAATAATAAGAAAAAAACACTCACACATATTTATAGGTTACATACTTGTATAATATTGATAAAGTATTATTAAATAATAAAGTATAATAATAATAATTATATTATAATATAAACTAAACATTAAAGTAGGGGGAAAAAATAAATGAAAAACAAAATATAAAACAAATATTACAATTTTCTTTTCTTTTTTTTAATTTTGTTATATTTTTACATAAAAATTATACTTTTTTTACTTTTTAAGTTGTGGTTCTTCATAATAAATTTAAAACATTTTAATTGAAAATTATTTAGTTACATAAGATAGTTTTTAGTTAAAGTAGAAGTTGTTTCTAGTTAGTTTTTGTCTATTTTTTATAATTTTTAGCAATTTTTTTAGTTTGTTTTTTTTCTATTCTATAAACTTAAGTTCGTACTTTAACTTTCTCGTTTCGTTTACTTCGTTATTTTCAATTTATTTGTTTTGCGGGGGGTAATTAAACATTACTATAAATTTGCTAAAAATTGTTTATATTTGTTTGTTTTTTTTTGTTTTCTTCTTTTTGCTTTAAATAAATTTAAACTATAAACATTTTATAAACCACCACTCATACACACTTTAAGCATTTGCACATATATTTCTTTGTTTAAAGTTAAAAATTTATTTAACAAAATTTATTTGCAAACAAAATGAAATTAATTTAATTTCATTTTTCTATCAAATAAACATATTTAATAACCAGTACCGCTGGTAAATTGATTAGGATTGTAGAATTGAGGTGTCTGTAAAGAAAAAGAGATAAAGAGAAATAAAGAAAATTATTAAATTAATTCAAATTTATAAATTATTATATTAGGAAGTCAAATTTTTCTGAAACTAAAAGCGATATTAAAAATCGATAAACTGTTTTGCAATTGCCACTAATTAATCAATTGAAATCTAGTTAGACATTTTCATTATCGGGTCAAAGTTCAACAATATAACCTTAAAACTAAAAACATTAATTTTTCAAAATCTCTGAAATCAAAAATTAAAATATTTCTCAAAAACTAAAGTTGATAATTAAAATCCTAAAGCTGTTTTGGAATTACCACTTATTACTCAATTGAAATCTTGTTAAACAATTTCATTATCGGGTCAAAGTTCAGAAATAAAACCTTGAAACTAAAAAACATTAATTTTTCAAAATCTTCGAAATCAAAAAGTTACATATTTCTGAAACTAAAAACAATAATAAAAATCTAAAAACTGTTTTGAAATCACCACTTCTTACTCAATTGAAATCTAGTTAGACAATTTCATTATCGGGTCAAAGTTCAAAATTATAATCTCAAAACTAAAAACTGGAATTTTTTTAAATACTATATTATCAAAAAAACAAATATTTCTGAAACTAAAAGCGATATTGAAAATCGAAAAACTGTTTTGGAATTACTACAACTGTTTCAATTAAAATCTAGTTATAGAATTTCATTATCGGCTCAAAGTTCAAAAATATAACCTTAAAACTAAAAACATTAATTTTTCAAAATCTTCGAAATCAAAAAGTCAAATATTTCTGAAACTGAAACCGATATTTAAAATCTAAAAGCTGTTTTGCAGTTACCACTTCTTACTCAATTAAAATCTATTCAGACAATTTTATTATCGGGTCAAAGTTCAGAAATAAAAACTAAAAACAGGTATTTTTCAAAATCTACGAAATCAAAAAGTTAAATATATCTGAAACTAAAGACGTTAATAGAAATCCAAAAGCTGTTTTGCAATTACTACTTCAATTAAAATCTATTTAGAGAATTTCATTATCGGGTCAAAGTTTAGAAATATAACCTCAAAACTAAAAATAGCTACTTTTTAAAATCTACGAAATCAAAAAGTCAAATATTTCTGAAACTGAAACCGATATTTAAAATCTAAAAGCTGTTTTGCAATTAGCACTTCTTACTCAATTAAAATCTATTTAGACAAATTCATTATCGGGTCAAAGTTCAGAAATAAAACTAAAAACAGCTATTTTTCAAAATCTACGAAATCAAAAAGTTAAATATATCTGAAACTAAAGGCGTTAATAGTAATCCAAAAGATGTTTTGCAATTACCACTTCTTACTCAATTAAAATCTAGTTAGACTATTTCATTATTGGGTCAAAGTTCAGAAAAATAGCCTTTAAACTAAAAACATTAATTTTTCAAAATCTTCGAAATCAAAAAGTCAAATATTTCTGAAACTAAAAGCGATAATTAAAATCTAAAACCAGATTTGAAATCAACAATACTGTTGCAATTTAAATCCAGCAATCAAAGTTCATTATAGGGTCAAAGTTCAGAAATATAACCTTAAAACTAAAAATAACTATTTTTCAAAATCTTCCAAATCAAAAAGTCAAATATTTCTGAAACTAAAAACGATAATAAAAATTCAAAAGCTGTTTTACAATTACCACTACTTACTCAATTAAAATGTAGTTAGGCAATTTCAGTATCGGGTCAAAGTTCAGAGATATAATCTTAAAACTAAAAACAATAATTTTTCAACATTTTCGAAATCAAAAATTCAAATATTTTTTAAACTAAAAGCGATAATAAAAATCCAAAAACAGTTTTGCAATAACCACTTCTTACTCAATTCAAATCTTATAAGATAATTTCATTATCGGGTCAAAGTTCAGAAATATAACCTTACAACGAAAAAATTAAGCTTTTTTAACGTGAAATTTGAAAATCGATTATTTAAAAAACTAAAGGGGATAATAAAATTCTAATTTCAGTTTCGACATCAGCATTATTGTTTCTTTAGAAATAGGGTCAAAGTTCACAAAACTTAAAAGGTTTTCCTTTTGCCTTTAACTTACATCCTGTTGTTGGCTTTGTTGTGTTTGCTGCTGATACTGTTGCTCTTGACTACCACTAGCACCTGGCTGAGCGCCCGGTATGAAAAAGCCACCTTGAGGCACTGCGGCGGGCGGTAAAGCAGGGGCTAGGATATTTTCAGCAGCCTTATTGACGGGAGCACCGGAAGGATTGAAAACATCTACATAGGCGTTTTTCAAAGCTAGAAAAAAGGGAGGAATAAGATTAGTTAATTGTTATTTCTTCTGTTTGCTTTAAAACTTACTTCGATTTCTTTGCATTTTAAACATGTTGGATTGCAGCGTGGGAGTTTTAGCTGGACCAGGTGCTTGAGTTGGATTTTGGCTAGGATTTTGATGTGTCTGTTGCTGCTGCAAGGGACTGGGTGAAGGTGCTGGATTGGGTATAGAATTAGGCACATATTGTTGTTGTTGTTGTGGTAATTGTGGCTGCTGCATTTGTTGTGGATCCATAAAAGGTATTTGAGGCTGTTGTTGTTGCTGCTGCTGCTGTTGTTGTTGAGGTGGCATTTGTGTTTGCGGCATTAAATCACTCATTTTGGGTGGTGGCTTTAAAGCTTCCTGGGCATCTTCATCACCATCGGTATTAACCCATTTCTTTTTCTCTGGATCCCAAACAATAGAGGGATTTTTATCATCCGGCAAAATCATTTGATTTTTAGGTTTCAACGAGAATTTATTCCAAATGCCACCAAACCAACCAGAATTTTGATTAGATTGTTGTTGACTAGAAATATTTTGGGAAAATTATTATAAAAAAATTATTTTTTTTTTTTTGTTAAAAAAAAAACTCACTTTTTATTAGCATCTTTTTCCTCTTTTTTGGCACCCTTCTGTTGTTGCTGCTGCTGTGGCTGTTGCTGTTTCTTGTTGCCTTCATTACCTGTGTGTTGCTGTTGCTGTTTGCTATCCTCATCTGTATCGTAAGTTTTCGATTTCGGCATCGATATCGTTGGTCGTGCATTCTAAATTGTTTACAAGGAAGTTGTGTTTTGTTTAGGTTTGTTAACAAAAATATTAAACGAAATAGTTTTTTTTATAAAATGCTTTAGCTTAAGAAAAATACATTTTTGTTTAGGCCATTTGATGTTGAAGACATATTTGAGGTTTTAAAACATAATAAGCTAAGCCTTAAAAGTTAGCAAATATAACTTACAAACTAAGCTAAAACTTAAGTTAAATACTTAATAAGATCTTATCAACAATATCGTTATAAAATAAACCTGAGTTTTAAGTGAAATTCGTTATAAATTAAAGCTTTTCTTTTTCAGGCAGCAAAACTTACCAGTTTTATAGGTTTTACTGAAAGTTCTAAACTAATTAAAGGCAACAACTTAAAATTCTTAAAAAAAAAAATCAAAAATTTCGAACTTAAAAATATTTTATAAAAAGTATAAGAAATCTTTAGAAATTTTAATAAAATCAGAAAAAAAAAATTTTTTAATTTGCGTAAAATTTTGAAAATTCAAATTTTCGAAATTAAGTTTGAATTTTCGAAAATTTTTTTAAATCTTCAAATTTATGAAAATTTTTGAGGTAATTTATTTGAAACCCTATAAATAACAAATTTCGAAATTAAGTTCGAATTTTCGATATTCTAGAAAATTATTAAAATTTGAAAATTTTGCAGATATTTCATTTAAATGCTATAAATAAGTAATATTTAACACAATTTTTGGGTTTTCGGGGATTTTTGAAATTTCGAAATTAAGTTCGAATTTTCGAAATTCTGGAAAAATCATTCAAATTTGTGAAAATTTAACAGAAATCCATTTAAAATGTTGTATATAACTATTTTTTAATCAAATTTGAGTTTCTTCATCGAATTTTGAAATTTCGAAATTAAGTTCGAATTTTTCGAAATTCTTAAAAATCTTGCAAAATTGTGGAAAACTATTGAAAATTTAATAAAAGTATTCATTCTGCTAATTTCAAACTACATTTTGCTATTTTTAATAGAATTTTAAAATTTCGAAATTAAGTTCGAATTTTCGAAATTTCTCAAAATTATTAAAATTTATGAAAAATTTTCACAAATTTTATTAAAACGCTATAAATAACTAATTTTTAACAAAATTTTAGTTTTTTCTGGGAATTTTGAAATTTCGAATTTTCGAAATTCTTAAAAATCTTGCAAAATTGTGGAAAACTATTGAAAATTTAATAAAAGTATTCATTCTGCTAATTTCGAACTACATTTTGCTATTTTTAACAGAATTTTGAAATTTCGAAATTAAGTTGGAATTTTCGAAATTTCTCAAAATTATTCAAATTTGTGAAAAATTTTCACAAATTTTATTAAAACGCTATAAATAACTAATTTTTTACAAAATTTTTTGTTTTTCGTGGAATTTTGAAATTTCGAAATTAAGTTCGAATTTTCGAAATTGTGTAAAATCTTGAAAAATTGAAAAATATTAAACTATTAATTTCTAGCAATATTTAGCTATTTGTATAGAATTTTGAAATTTCGAAATTAAGTTCAAATTTTCGAAATTCTTAAAATTCTTCAAATTTGTAAAAATTTTCAAAAATTTTAATAAAACGCTTCAAATAACTAATTTTTAACAAAATTTGTGTTTTTGAAATTTCGAAATTAAGTTCGAATTTTTCGAAATTCTTAAAAATCATTCAAATTTGTGAAAATTTTGCAGAAATTTTACTAAAACGCTACAAATAACAAATTTTTAACAAAATTTGTCGTTTTTCGTGGAATTTAGACATTTCGAAATTAAGTTCGAATTTTCGAAATTATTTAAAATTATTAAAATTTGTGAAAAAATTGTAGAAATTCTATTTTTGGTTTTTCAGTCAATTTTGAAATTTCGAATTTAAGTTCGAATTTTCGAAATTTCCCAAAATGTTCGTAATTTGAAAAAAAATCAAAGAAAACTAATAAAACGCTAATAAAAACTTAAGTAAAATTTTGTTAAAAATCTGCAGAAAAAACTTGATTTCCAAAACCCTTTTCTAAAACCTTAAAACTTCAGAACCTTAAAAGGCTAAATTCTTGAAATCATGAAGAACCTAAACTAAAACCTTATGACCAGATGTCTTATCACATTTTTTTAAACTTTTTCCTTTTTCATATTTAAAGAAAATGTAATGTTTTTGTTTTAGTGATTTCATACTTTTAGCTAGAGTTTTAGTTTAAGACAACAATGGTTATAAATTTAAAAAAACAACAACAACAATAATAATAACAAAACAATATGTTAACAAAAAGCAGTAAATAATTTTTAAACCAAGGTGCGTTTAATTTGTTTTGTTAAAATACCTTTTAACAAATTGCTTAATATCTCAATAAATTTGTTTTCAGCTTCTTTTTAGTTAATTTTAATTAAATAAAATTTATTTAGTTTTAGACTTAAAATTAGATATTTTTATATAATTTTCTTTTTTTGTTTTCAAAAAAATTTTTTAAATATTTTTCTTTAAATCTATAGGATCATCAATATTAAATGTGCGTAAAACTGGAGCTTGTTTATTGTGGGCCACTTTAAAACTTTTCTCTTCATTAAGAGCTTTAGCATCAATATAATCTTCAAATTGCTGCAAAGATTGTTCTACTTCATTGCACATTTTCTTATAGTTAAGTGGTATAGAAGGATCATTGATTAGTTCTTTAAGAGACCAAACCTGTGCAGGTTTTTGGGTTTTTAAAGTTTTACTTTTGCCTGTTATAATGCCTAGAGAAGAGGCTAGAGTTTTATGTTTATAGGGTAAATAAGAGGAGGCTAAATCTTCTGCTATATCTTGCTCATCTTCTAGTTGTTCATCATAGTCCTCCCCCTCCTCCTCATCATAGTATTCTTCTTGTTCATCTTCCTCGCCATTAGAGGAGGATTCATAAACTTCATAATTTCTTAAATCTTGTGCCGCACAATTGGCTTCAGGATCATAGTTATTGAAACGTGTTTGCAAAGGCATATCTATGGGAAAGGTGCCATTGTAAACTATGTTTTTATTAAGAAATTTAGCATGTTGTAAATGTTGTTTAGGTCTATAAAAACTGTTGTTGTTGTTATTGTTACCTTGGGCGTTATTAAGTTTTTGTTGTTGTTCATATTTAAGCATTAGTTTCGAATCTTTTAAAAGTTTTTCATTATTATCACTTGTTGAAGAGGTGGAAGAGGAGGAGGCAGTATTCTCTGGCAAATCGCTGGGTATTATAAAATTAACTTTTTTAATATGTGTTCCCACTAAAGACAAATCATTTAAATTGTCCTCACTATGTTTAGCTGGTGACTTTAAGATGGCGGGCGTTTTATTTACTTTAAGGGGCCTTAATACAATATTACTTTTAGCTTGTTTGGCATTACAATGTTTGTTGTTATTAAAAGCAGCAGCTACTTGTGTTGTTGTTGGCTGTTTGTTTAAATTACTTACATTATTTATGGTAAATGGTGGTGTTGTTGTTGATGTTGTGGAGCTATTGTTGATCATATTGTTGTGTTCTGTACTATTAGCTAATTTATTAAATGCTGTAGTGGTTGTTGTTGTTGCGGCTTTAGTAGATGTTTTAAGTTGTACTAAATCGAATGATTTTTTAGCTGTTAAAGGAGTTTTCGTTGTTGCTGTAGTTGTGGTTTTTAATTTATCCTTTAGAGGAGTAGAGGAAAAGGAGGTATATGTGGAAATGTTGCTTTTCAATTTAAGGGGAGATTTTTTGTTGTTTATGTTTAAGGGAGCTTTAAAAGAAGCATGATTTATGTTGTTGGCCTTAAGTGTTGCAGAAGTTTTATGAGTTTGTTTTAACAACTCCAAATCATTAGGGTTGTTATTGTTGGCATTTAGCTCAGGCTAAATCATTTATTATAAATCCAAGTAAGCCATAAATATATAATTTAAGGGAAAACAATTAGTTTTAAATTTAAGTAAAAAAACCAACACAAAAGTGTAAAAGAACATCAACCAAAAAAATTTTAGGAAAAACAGCTTAATTTAAATAAAATTCTCTTCATTATTAAAAAAAAAATAATAATAAAAAGAAAAACACTTTATATAAAGGAAACCAAAAAAAAAAGCCTAAATTAACCTCAAAATTATCAAGAAAATTTACAAAAAAGAAAATAAAAGAAATAAAAAAAACAACAAAATAAAATTAAACCCTTACCTCTTCCGGCACTTGTGGCATATGTGTTTGCTGTTGTCCCCAATAATCATAAGCTGGTGTAGCGGCTGCTGTTGTAGACTCCATATTATTAACACCTGCATCGTTGGCATTATATTGTGCCGTTGCATCATAATAACTATTAGAATAATCTGTAGTATGTTGTGGTTGCTGTTGTTGAGTTGCCTCTGCTGCAGATTGCATATATTGTCCTGATTGTTGATAGGATTCATTAGTATTATCTGTTACTCCGGTTGGCTGTAAATCTTTGGCATTTTCTGTAGGCAGTTCAGTTGACAAAGATTGTGTTGTTGTTTGTTGATAGCCATATAACGAATCTCCCATTTGTGTTGGCTGCTCGGGATTATAATATGCGATGGGCTGTTGTTGTTGTTGCTGCTCTGCTGTTGTGGTCGCTGTTGTGGTTTGCTGTTGATATTGTAAATTTAATTCACTAAATTGTTTATTTATTTCCATAAATTGTTGATCTATTTGTTGTTGATTATGATAGTAATTAGGATCTTGTGTTAGCTGTTGTTGCTGCTGCTGTTGGGGATCTTGTAAAGCAGTTGTATTAGAGTTATGTAAATCATTTTGATATTGTTGAGCCAATTGTCTTAGGTTTTGCAGCCATTTTTGTTCCTCCATTTGTTGGGGTGTTAAATTCAAGCCATTAATATCTTCCAAGCCCTGTTGTTGGTCATCGATGGTTTTCTCTAAAACCGGGTCATAATATTTCAAGCGATCAGCCATTTCATAGACCTAAAGTAAAAAGAAAAACAAGAAATTTATAAAATTTTTATTTATTATTCTAGTTCTGTTCTAGTTCTGTTCTAGTTCTGTTCTAGTTCTGTTCTAGTTCTGTTCTAGTTCTGTTCTAGTTCTGTTCTAGTTCTGTTCTAGTTCTGTTCTAGTTCTAGTTCTGTTCTGTTCTAGTTCTAGTTCTAGTTCTAGTTCTGTTCTGTTCTAGTTCTGTTCTAGTTCTGTTCTAGTTCTGTTCTAGTTCTAGTTCTGTTCTAGTTCTGTTCTAGTTCTGTTCTAGTTCTGTTCTAGTTCTGTTCTAGTTCTGTTCTAGTTCTGTTCTAGTTCTGTTCTAGTTCTGTTCTAGTTCTGTTCTAGTTCTGTTCTAGTTCTGTTCTAGTTCTGTTCTAGTTCAGTCTAGTTCTGTTCTAGTTCTGTTTCTAGTTCTGTTCTAGTTCTGTTCTAGTTCTGTTCTAGTTCTGTTCTAGTTCTGTTCTAGTTCTGTTCTAGTTCTGTTCTAGTTCTGTTCTAGTTCTGTTCTAGTTCTGTTCTAGTTCTGTCTAGTTCTGTTCTAGTTCTGTTCTAGTTCTGTTCTAGTTCTGGTTCGAGTTCTAGTTCTAGTTCTAGTTCTAGTTCTAGTTCTGTTCTAGTTCTGTTCTAGTTCTGTTCTAGTTCTGTTCTAGTTCTGTTCTAGTTCTGTTCTAGTTCTGTTCTTAGTTCTTGTTCTACTAGTTCTGTTCTAGTTCTGTTCTAGTTCTGTTCTAGGTTCTGTTCTAGTTCTGTTCTAGTTCTGTTCTAGTTCTGTTCTAGTCTGTCTAGTTCTGTTCTAGTTCTGTTCTATTCTGTTCTAGTTCTGTTCTAAGTTCTGTTCTGGTTCTAGTTCTGTTCTAGTTCTGTTCTAGTTCTGTTCTAGTTCTGTTCTAGTTCTGTTCTAGTTCTGTTCTAGTTCTGTTCTAGTTATGTTCTAGTTATGTTCTAGTTCTGTTCTAGTTCTGTTCTAGTTCTGTTCTAGTTCTGTTCTAGTTCTGTTCTAGTTCTGTTCTAGTTCTGTTCTAGTTCTGTTCTAGTTCTGTTCTAGTTCTGTTCTAGTTCTGTTCTAGTTCTGTTCTAGTTCTGTTCTAGTTCTGTTCTAGTTCTGTTCTAGTTCTGTTCTAGTTCTGTTCTAGTTCTGTTCTAGTTCTGTTCTAGTCTGTTCTAGTTCTGTTCTAGTTCTGTTCTAGTTCTGTTCTAGTTCTGTTCTAGTTCTGTTCTAGTTCTGTTCTAGTTCTGTTCTAGTTCTGTTCTAGTTCTGTTCTAGTTCTGTTCTAGTTCTGTTCTAGTTCTGTTCTAGTTCTGTTCTAGTTCTGTTCTAGTTCTGTTCTAGTTCTGTTCTAGTTCTGTTCAAGTTCTGCTCTAGCTCTGTTCTAATTCTTGTCTAGTTCTATTCTAGTTCTGTTCTCTTCTAGTTCTGTTCTAGTTCTGTTCTAGTTCTGATCTAGTTCTGATCTAGTTCTGTTCTAGCTCTGTTCTAGTTCTGTTCTAGTTCTGTTCTAGTTCTGTTCTAGTTCTGTTCTAGTTCTGTTCTAGTTCTGTTCTAGTTTATTTCCGGGATTCACTTACTTTATTAATAAAACTGCTTTCGTATTTGCTGGGATCTCGGGCTATATGCACAGCAATTTGTTCCAAATACATCAAGCTCTTCAAATGGAAGCCATAGTCCAATAAACGTGTAGCCAAAAGGAATTTGTAAGGCTTGAAAGAAGAAAAGAAAACACTTAACCCAAAGGAACAAAATTTGGAAATATTTTCCCATTTACCTGGAATTCAACTATAGAGAATTTATCATCATTTAAGGAACAGGCATATTCATATATCTCAGTCATAACAATGGCCTCATTATGGGCAAATTCATTGAATTGTTTATAATGAGAAGAGCCCAATAAAACCAATCTGTAAAAGAGACGAGAAATATTAATTAAATTGCGAAGATGTAGAAAATAGATTTTAACTAACTTAGGTAAATGTTGCTGTAGAGAGGATTCTTGTGTGGCTGATTCCTGATAGCGACCAAAACCCACTTGAGCCATAAGATAACAGAAATGCGCAGCATATAAATCACCACGATTGAATAGAGAATCCCCTAAGGTGGTAATAGCTTTACGATCTAATTCGGGTTTTTGTGAAGTATTCGATAAAATCATAGATAAATGAGGACGCCAATCGCCCCATTTTTCATCTTGCACACAGGTTACACTGGAAGGAGTGCGGCCACTCATTAGTTGATAAAGTGTTTGTAGCGGATCATTTAGTGATAATTTATTGGCAAATTTCATCATAACATTGGCATGAGAACGACGATCAAGTTTAGAGGCCAAAAATAAAGCATGACCCCATAAGTTGTTATCGGTAGCCCATTCTAAGGCCTCATTAACATTGCCGTACAGCAAATAGTTTCTAAATTTCTCGGTTATTTCTTCTTCTGATAGAGTAACTGAATTGGAAGAATTATCCTCTGCCGTTAGGTCTTCTTGTTCTAGCTTATTTTCCTCTAATGTTGCTTGAACATTGTTATCTTCCTTGGTGTCTGTTTCTGTCGCCAAATCTTTAGTTAAATCTTCTTCTTTTTCCTCCTCCAAGGAAGAGTTAGAACCCGATTTAGATTTCAAAGAATTATTGGCTGTTGAAATGGGTGTTTGATATGGATATTGTTGTTGGTTTTTCAATAACAATTCGGCTATATCAGTGCCCACTACCATCTGTTTAAAAATGAAGAAAATATCATGAATATTGAACATTCCTATACTTTCTCCTCCTTTTACTCACCCCATTTTGTTTCAGCAACAATATCAATAAATTCCACATTAAAGTATAGGAACCACGATATTTTTCAGCATTATTGGTTATCAATTGTTTGGCATAAATGGTGGTTTCCATGGGACCCAAACGTATTTGTTCATGACAAAATTCTATGACAGTTTTCTTGTGTGTTAAACCTCTTACCAGAGGACCAGGGAAGACTTTAAACAGCTTGCGTGTCTCATCATTGGGTTTAAATTTCAGCAATTTTACCACATTACTTATACTGCCATTGGGTGTGTACTTAGGTTTGACGGTAACCAAAATACCTGAAGCAAAGTTGACCACTGTATGTTCGGTTATGAATTTACAGGGAGTCAAACGTTGTGGCTCCTGGGCTATAGGATCTGGTTCACGTACAGATAAGGCACCAGATCTATTTAAAAAGATTTTTCATTATTACTTAAATCTTACAAAATATGTTCGCTTCATTTAATAATTTATAAATTAAATAAACTTAATTATAATTGAAAAAAAGAAAAAAATAATTAAAATTTATTTGCTCATGCTTTTTCTTTAAACAAAAGTAAAAAATTAAATTTAAGTTAAATTTAACTTATTAAAAAAATAAGATAAAAACTAAAACATGCTCTCTTAAGAAATCTTTAAGCTTTGGTCATGCAAAGTAAAGCTTTTGATTGCAAGAGAGTTGAAAAAAATTAAATAGAATAGAAGTTTTAGAAAGGTTTAGAAAATCAGAGAGAGAGATATAGAGTTTCAACATCATGCTTTGAATATGTTTTAAAATTATCAGAGTAATAGAGCAATGAATCATGATTATTAAGAGTATAAAGTGTCTTCTTATAAATTTAACACCGAATAAGTATAATTGTATTATTATTTATAAATTCGTTAAACACAAAACCTTAAAACCCGATAACGATAAATAAAAGGACACTTAAATGTTCCCAAGCTAAGAAAACCGCTTTTAATAACTATAAAATATTGAAATTTGTAAAAATGAGAAAACGATTTTCAGTTTTGAGGACAATTTTACGAATACTTCTCAGTTTCTGTTTGACAAAATAACTCAGAATTTGTCAAATTTTTCTTTAAAAATTATTTTTTCTTAAAATACCAAAGAAAAAGGTCATGCATTTAGAGAAAGTTAAAGAAGAGAAATTTTGAGAGTAATAAGACAAACTATTCACACGCATTATAAGTAGAAAACTACAAGTTCAGTAGAAATTTAGCTATAATTTAGTTCTAGTTCTGTTCTAGTTCTAGTTCTGTTCTAGTTCTGTTCTAGTTCTGTTCCAGTTCTGTTCTAGTTCTGTTCTAGTTCTGTTCTAGTTCTGTTCTAGTTCTGTTCTAGTTCTGTTCTAGTTCTGTTCTAGTTCTGTTCTAGTTCTGTTCTAGTTCTGTTCTAGTTCTGTTCTAGTTCTGTTCTAGTTCTGTTCTAGTTCTGTTCTAGTTCTGTTCTAGTTCTGTTCTAGTTCTGTTCTAGTTCTGTTCTAGTTCTGTTCTAGTTCTGTTCTAGTTCTGTTCTAGTTCTGTTCTAGTTCTGTTCTAGTTCTGTTCTAGTTCTGTTCTAGTTCTGTTCTAGTTCTGTTCTAGTTCTGTTCTAGTTCTGTTCTAGTTCTGTTCTAGTTCTGTTCTAGTTCTAGTTCTGTTCTAGTTCTAGTTCTTTTCTAGTTCTAGTTTCTGTTCTATTCTAGTTCTTTTCTAGTTCTAGTTTTGTTCTAGTTTCTGTTCTAGTTCTGTTCTAGTTCTAGTTCTTTTCTAGTTCTAGTTTTGTTCTAGTTCTGTTCTAGTTCTGTTCTAGTTCTGTTCTAGTTCTGTTCCTAGTTCTGTTCTAGTGCTGTTCTAGTTCTGTTCTAGTTCTGTTCTAGTTCTGTTCTAGTTCTGTTCTAGTTCTAGTTCTGTTTCTGTTCTAGTTCTGTTCTGTTCTGTTCTAGTTCTGTTCTAGTTCTGTTCTAGTTCTGTTCTAGTTTCTGTTCTAGTTCTGTTCTAGTTCTGTTCTATTAGTTCTGTTCTAGTTCTGTTCTAGTTCCTGTTCTAGTTCTGTTCTAGTTCTGTTCTAGTTCTGTTCCTAGTTCTGTTCTATTTGTTCTGTTCTAGTTCTGTTCTAGTTCTGTTCTAGTTCTGTTCTAGTTCTGTTCTAGTTCTGTTCTAGTTCTGTTCTAGTTCTGTTCTAGTTCTGTTCTAGTTCTGTTCTAGTTCTGTTCTAGTTCTGTTCTAGTTCTGTTCTAGTTCTGTTCTAGTTCTGTTCTAGTTCTGTTCTAGTTCTGTTCTAGTTCTGTTCTAGTTCTGTTCTAGTTCTGTTCTAGTTCTGTTCTAGTTCTGTTCTAGTTCTGTTCTAGTTCTGTTCTAGTTCTGTTCCAGTTCTGTTCTAGTTCTGTTCTAGTTCTGTTCTAGTTCTGTTCTAGTTCTGTTCTAGTTCTGTTCTAGTTCTGTTCTGGTTCTGTTCTAGTTCTGTTCTAGTTCTGTTCTAGTTCTGTTCTAGTTCTGTTCTAGTTCTGTTCTACTTCTCTTTAAGTTGTGTAGTTTCAGAACAACTTATTACAAATCTTAAGAATATTTGTACAATTCTAAAACAAAATTTAACATACGCAGACAATCAGACAGAGAATCTTTTAAAAAAGAAACTTTCCTAAAAAAGACTTAAGACATACCAATTTTAAAGCCTTAAAGTTAGATAAAAGTATATATTACAATACAAATTAGACAACCAATTTTTAAAACTAAATTTTGTCTCTAGCAATTGATACCACACACAAAAAGAAGAAATTTGATAAACAGTAAATCAAATATACATTTAGATATAAACTTATTATAGTAATAATAAACAAACAAAATTGTTGAAGAAGTAAGATAATTGTTTTTAGGTATTTGGTTTCAAGCACCTTGATTCCGCATAATCAGAACGTGCATAATAAACTCCAGCTGCTGCTGTTGAAGCCGAATAATAACCGCCATGAATTTGTGAAAGATTGGAATTTGAACGGGCCGCTGTAAGACCAACACCCAAGCCACTATATAAACTAGTATTATGATTTAAGGATTCATCATCCAAAAGAGTGGAATTTAAACTTTGATTGAAGGCCATTTGTTGCTGGTGATGATGATGTTGTTGTTGTTGGTAATGTTGCTGATGATGAAGATGCTGTTGTTGTTGTTGTTGATAATGACGATGATAATCATTGGCTTGTGTTATGTAGGCATGTGTATACCTAATTATAATATGAAGGGGGGAAATGTATTGTTTTTTTTTCATGTTTTAAAACATACAAACATACAAAGTGTCAGAAAAAGAGATGAATACAAATATAATTTTTGTTTTTAGTTTTAATAACATTAGTCACTTTTACTACTTATTAACTAAAATTTTGTGGTTTTGTTTTCTTTTTGTTTTCAATATTGAGTGGAGTTATGTTATGGGTTGATTTAGTTTGTCATTATAATTTGGTGGATATGTTGGTTTTTAGAACGGGGAAAAGGTATTGGTGTTTTGTTTTTTTTTTGTAGTATGTTGATGAGGACTTTAAGGGTTAATATTATTTTGTTATGTTTTAGCAGGTAAAGTTATTAACAATTGATTTAAATTAAAACAAATTAGAAACTTCAATAACAGTAGTTATAGCATTAAATAAAGCATGAATGTTTAGAATATAAGGAAATTGATATAAATTATAAATAAACAAGATTTTAAGAAAAATTTAGTTATTTTTTAAAACTTCTACAAGAATTCGTTTCACAACAGTCTAACAGCTTAAACTTTGCAATAACAATTACAAAAATACTTTACAAAACTACAAAATTCAAGCAATTTTTTTAAATTTTACTAATTTTTGAAGAAAAACTAAAAAAAGTTTCTAAAAAACAGCTTTTAAATAAAATGTCTTTATCTATAGAAAATTTTCCGTAAAGGAAAATTTTTTCTCAAAGAGAAATTTTCAAATTTTTTGCAAAAATATAATCAAAGTTCCAAATGAACTCCATTTAAATGAAAATTCCCTTAAAGGGAAATTTGTGCAAAGAAGGGAAATCTAAAAAATTTTAAACTAAATTTCAATGATACTAAAACTACAGCAAAATAGTACAAAAACTAAGAAAATTTGTTGATAAACAAAAATTTCCCTTAAAGGGAAATTTTTTTCTAAAAGGGAAATTTTAAATTTTTTGGTAAATTTATAAACAACAGACTAAATAATAAATAAAAAGTACGAAATTCATAATATATTGCTTTTAAATAAAATTTCCCTACAAGGGAAATTTTTGAAAACAAGGGAAATTTTTGAAATTTTTATAAACATTTCTAGAATAATCAATTTTTAGCAGAAATTTACAATAATTTTTAATTTTTGTCCATAAACAAAAATTTCCCTTAAAGGGAAATTTTTTTATAAAAGGGAAATTTTGAAATATTTTTTTAAATTTTTCATCTACACTTTTTAATATAATAAAAGAGTAGAAAAAATGTTTAAAATTTTAATTTAAATAAAATTTCTTTTAAAGGGAAATTTTTATAAATAAGGGAAATTTTATAAATTTTTATAAAATTTTCTAAAGCAATAAATTTTTAGCAGAAATGATTAAAAATCATATAATTTTGTTTAAAAATAAAAATTTCCCTTAAAGGGAAATTTTTTATAAAAGGGAAATTTTCAAAATTTGTATAAAATTTTCTAAAATTATAAATTTTTAGAAGAAATTTTAAAAAATTATAAAATTTTGTCCAAAAACAAGAATTTCCCTTAAGGGAAATTTTTTCAAATGAAGGGAAATTTTCTAAATTTGTATAAAAATTTCTAAAAGAATCAAACTTTAGCAGAAATTTACAAAAATTATAAAATATAATTACTAAATTAAAATTTCCCTTGAAGGAAATTTTGTTCAAATTAAGGGAAATTTTCAAAATGTTTCTAAATTTGTAATCTACACTCTATAAAATGTTAAAAAAGCAGTAATAATTAAACAAAATTGTAAATAAAACTTCAAAAAGAACAACAAAAACTAAGCAAAACTCTAATAATAACAAACAATACTTCTATAACTTCCACCAAATCTGATTTGAATTTTTTCTAGAAAACTCTACATATAAGTAGAAAGTTTAATCATATTTCTATTCTACCAAACGTTTCCAAATACTAATTATCGAAAGTAAACACAACACTAATTAATACAAAAAAAAAAACGTTTAGAGTTTTAGCAAAGAGAGGTTAAAGAGTTTTAGCAAAAAATTCAAGTTTAGGCAAATTAATAAAAAGTTAAAACAATATTGCAAAAGGAACTACAATTTCTGTTGTTGTAAAATGCAATTTGCAACAGGGTTATAGTAGAAAAAAAGGGTTAAAAGGAATTTTAACAAAAAAAGTTTAAAAACTTAAACAAAAAAACTAGATAATAAAACAAAAATAAAAATTTTCAACAAAAAAAGTTTTTGAAATTAAGAAAAAATCCAAAAAAAATCTTTTATAAATTCACAAGCAAATCCAACTTTAAAAACTTACCTATCTTTCAAATCATTATGAGCTGAACTGCGACCCGAATGAACCGATTCACGACCATCATTGCCGGCTGGCTGTAAAGAGCCAGCATCTGCATGAGCTGCAGCATTATTAGCAGCACCTGGTAAGGTAACACCCTGTGTAACACCGGGCGCCGCTGCTTGTCCATAATATTTCTTATACCATTCAGCATAAGCTTGAGGATTAGTGCGTGCCATTTGTTGATAATAATAGGCAGTGTAGGGATCATAATAACCACCAGAAGGATAACCATACATGGCTGCATGTCTAGGATCATGATGCATGCGTCCAGAACGTGATGCAGCACCACCCTCTTTTTCCATATCACTTTCTCTGGCATTGCGTGAGCTATGCTTGCGATAGTCTTCATATTCACGAGGATCATAGCGTGGATCATCACGATAGCGTGGCTCACGATGTTTATCACTGCGACGACGATCTCTTCTATCCGACTCATAATTATCTGTTGATCTCTTAGAAGAGCGATAAGCGCCTCTACGATTGTAATCATCATAGTCACCTGCGCCTTGATCACTACGTTCTCCTCGCCTCATGCTACGTCTGTTGACATCTTTACGACTATCGAAACGTGTTGATTCCTCAGTTTCATAGCGTGAGTCAGCCTCATAGCCTCGCTGACGTTGAGAACGTCTTTCAGCCTTAGAACGTTCTGTTCCTCTATCGCGCTCTCTTTCATCACGACCACGTCCCCGTTCCTCTCCCTCATAATAGTATTTATCACGTTTAGCTCCCGTACGATGACGTCTAGAACGTTTATCTTCATCATCATTAATACCACGATCACTGCGTACACTACCCTCCCGGTAATTGCGACGACGATCACGTTCTCTACGTTCGCGTTCCTCACGTTCACTAGAATACTCACCTTCAGAATTTAAATATTCATCACTTTCATAACGTTCGGTAGAAGAACGTTTATCACGACGTCTTGAGGCAGCAGCTGCCAAACGTTCATTTTCATATTTTGCACGAGATTTAGAAGATCCAGCAGTACTTTGATTCATGCCACGATCATTAAGCAAACGTTCATCACTATCGTCATCATCGTTGGGTGATGAAATGGGATTAGGATCTTTAATTTTCGTTAATTGATTATTAGAATGATGGTGATGATGTTGTTGATCTTGCTGATGATCAATCGTATGACTTGTATTAGTGACAGCCAAAGAAGTTGGAGGAGCAGCTACATTATCATCAGCTCCTTCGACAGGAGGTTCATTACGGGCTTCTGCTGGTAAGGCAATAGATTGATGTTGATTTTGTTGGTGTTGATGTTGTAGATGTTGCTGCTGTTGTTGATGTTGTTGCTGTTGCTGCTGGATTTGTTCATCTTCAAGATTTTCACCATCCATTTCTATTTCACGCTGTTCAGCTAATTCTACTCCAGTTACAACACGTTGGCCTTGAGTATTGTTGGTATTGTTACTTTCTCCAGGCACCAAATATAAATTACGATCAGATGAAAGAGTAGAGGAAGTCTGAGGAGCTGGAAAATGGAACAAAAAACAACAAATTTTAATAACAATGGATAAAAAGGACTATAGACTATTGAGTAGTAGTAGTTTTTTGTCCACAGAAAATTCTGTAAACTTACCCCCTTGTCCTGTCGAACTTATAACAGGCACTGCACTTTCCGATGCGGTATCCTCACCATCAGCATGACGTTCCTCCAAATGCATAGCTGCTGCCTGAGTAACAGCATTATCTGCATTGGGGGTTTCTGTACCCATAACCATACGTTGCTGTGAAGCTTCTAACTCAGGTTCACCTAAAACCAAACGCGACAGTCCTGGTGGTGGCAATAAACCATCGGCTTCTGGTTGCTGTTCAGCTTCAGCATTTTCCGATAAATGACTGGTTTGCAAATACTGATTACGTTCATCATTAGGTGGAGGTATAGGATGGGCAACCGGGGCAGCATTGGGTAAAGTTACAGAAGCGGTAGGTTGTGGTTGTTGTGGTACACCAGCATTTGGCAATGTTATATTGGTGGTGGGTGGTGTTAGAACTTCCTGATTTTCTTGTGAAGGAAGCTCATTATTATCCGGTTCCAAGAGCGAAACCGAACCAGGATTAGCAAAATCTGCTGGTGGTGGTGGAGCCATATTAAAAACAGCTGGGCTAGGGGGTTGTAAGTTAGCAGGAGGTGTAGCGCTGGCCATTAAACCAGTGGCACGATGATGTTGAGCTACTCCCGAACGTTTAAAAGGATTACCAGCAGAGCTGTTAGCTGGCGGCAAACCAGCTGGTGGTGGCACATTAGCCAAAGGAGGTGAAGCCACATTGGGTGGTGGCAAAGGTGGTGAGACAACAGCTGCTGGTCTTGCCTGGGGTTCTTCAATATTTTGAAAAGCTTGTGGTGGCATTAATGCAGTTTCGGGGGTATTTTCCGTTACTGCAGCATTACTGCTAGGAGGTGAAGCATATTGCCGAGAGGCTAGTGTTACCGCCTTTGCTTGTGAGACAAAAACAGGATTTGGAATGTTATTGGATGCTGCTGCATTTGTATTGTAATTATGATTTTCCGATGTTGTGGAGGAGCTGGAAAATTCCGTAGGTGGTGGCGGTGGTGAAGTAGCCAATTGTACAGGAGGATTTACTGCTGCGGTGGGAGCAGCATTAGCTACATGTTGTTGATTTTCATTTGATGACTGCCAATTCCAATTATCATTATGTTGCTCATTTGCTGTTGGCTGCTGCTGCTGTTGTTGTTGCAGTTTTTCACTATCATTAGCATTGGTATTCCAATTCCAATTATCATTCTGTTGCTGTGTTACATTATCCACTTTTGGAGTCTCAGTTTGTGGATTATTGTTTACAAGTTGCTCATTTCGTTCATTACCACCCCAATTCCAAGAATCATTATTATTTTGATTGCTAAAACTATCGGCTATTATAGAATTATTATAATTAGCTTGTGGTTGATTAACAGTTGGTTGGTTTTGGGGGGGCTCAGCTTTAATAGGCATTGCTTCAACAGCTGTTGCGGACGCTGGAGTTGCTGCACTGTTGGAGTTATCATTCCAATCTCCCCAATCACCCCAACCATCAGCCGTAGCACTTTGATTGTTATTATCAAAGAAATTTACCGCATTTGTAGGTTGGTTTTGTGTTGCTGGCGCTTGTGGTTGTTGTTGTTGGAAAAATGTTGCTGGATTTTGGTTAGCAGCAGCAGCTGGTTGCTGATACATATTGTTATTATTAACTGTTGCTGGTTGCTGATAATAATTATTATCATATGTTGCCGATGCCGCCATTTGTGGGGGATTTTGAGGCCATTGTTGTTGTGTGTTGGCATTCTGCTGCTGATACATGTTGACATTTTGAAAATTTTGTTGTACATGTGGTTGTTGTTGATGTTGTTGCTGTGGCCAGCTGTTTGCTGTTGCTGCAGTTTGTGCTGCAACAGCTGGTGTTGCTGTTGGTGGTGGTGGTGTTGGCTGCATCATTTTTGTTGATGGCAAGTAACCGGTTTGTTGTGCTGGCCAAGGATTTTGCTAAATTGGATAATATTTGTTTCGATTAGTGAAATGTTAAATAGATAAATAATTAATTTAGTGAAAAAAATTGTTTAAATTTGTTAAATATTTTATTATTTAAAGAAATGTTTAATTAAATTTGTTTGAGTTTTAAAAATTCTTTATTTTTGCACTTTTTTGTTGTGTAAATAAAGTGTAAACAGAGAATTTTACTCGTTTATCTCTCAAATGTAAACAAATTTATAGAAATTAAGCACAGCAACTTAGCTATAGTGCTAAGACTGGTAACCAATTAAAAACATAAGGTGAGAGAGAGAAAAAAATTAAGCACAGCTCAACAGCTATAGTGCTAAGATTGGGGTCCAGTTTATAATATGTAAACAAAACAAGAAAATTAAGCACAGCTTTTCTATTAGATTAAAATGATTGGAGACCATTTGAAAATATAATGTGAGAGAGAGATAAATTAAGCACAGCTCAATAGCTATAGTGCTAAGATTGGAGTCCACTTAAAATATGTAAACAAAACAAGAAAAATTAAGCACAGTTTTGCTGGTAGAGTAAAAAAATTGGAGACCAAGTGAAATATTTTAGAAAATCAATATTTTTTTTAGAAAATGTAAATGATTTTGCTAAACATTATTGAAAAAAATATAAAAATATAAAATAAAACCCAATTTTTATAAAAAAAAGTTTATTTTTCAAAATAAAACCCTATTTAAAGATAATTTTATTTACTTTTAAAATAAAACCCTTGTTATATAAAAATTTTGCATAAAAACCCCATTAAAATAAATTTCATAAATTTACTATATAAAAAATTAAATAATTTTGTTTAAAATACCAATAAAAATTCCAAGATTTCCAAAACAAACAAAATAAGAAAAAAACTTAAAAATAATAAAAAAAAGTACTCAGCCCATAAAAAAGTTATAAAAAATAAACAATTGATAAAGATAAGTATAGAAAACCCGAAAATGAGAAAGATGAAATTTTGAAAATAATACAAACAATAACAATTGCAAACAAATCTGAACACAACACTCGTAAGATTTAAGATCAAGAGGGAGGAAAGAGGCCAGGAAGTTGGTAGGTGTTTAATAGGGAGTAAGCTAATAAACACAAACACTTTACCTGTTGATTGTTTTTATTAAAAACTGTTTGCATAGGAGTGCTGGCAGAACTTGCCGAGTTGGCTGTATGCAATGGAGCTTGTAAAGCATTATGAAGTTGTTGTTGTTGCTGATGAGGTTGAGAAGGATGATGACGTTGCACTGCTGCTGACGGTGGAGGCTGTTGCAGCTGCTGATAGGGTGATGTAGGATTTAAACGCATGGCTGTAGTGGACTTCAAGCTAGTATTTGCTCTATTAGTAGAATACGGTGACGTCATCAACAGGGAGTTGTTGTTTGCAGGAGGTGTAGCAGTGTTTGTTGTATATTGTTGTAAAGCCTGCCGTGGGGTAGAGCCATTACGATTTGTTGTATTGTATAGTGTATTATTATAATTAGGAGATGATGAATATGATGTCAAAGATGATGTTGAGGGTGATGATGAGTTAATGGTAGGTGGTGGTGGTTTCTTATGATGGACCCAAGACATGTCTTATGTTTAAATTGAACAACTTTTTGTAGGTTAAACACAGTCTAGAAGCTAAATGTATCATTAATTAACAAAGTAAACTAGTTTATTTATAAAAAATACCTTTTAAATAAAATTGTATTGATTTTTCTTAAATGTAAAGCAAAAAAACCGGATTATTTACACACAGTAACATATAATTTGTCCCCAATTCCAAAGAAAAGTTGAATGCACCCCTGTAAATTTAACACACACAGGAATACAAACAAACTTTTCATATAAATAACAACAACAAAAACAAAATCATACCAACAACAAATGGACAGATAATGAAAAACATAAGAAATAAAAACAAGACATGATAATGCAAAAAAAAAAAATGAAAAAAATAAAAACCCCACACACAAGCTTACACACTTATGTTAAAATATAAAAGAAATAATTACAATAACTACAAAAACTCAAAACCTTATTTGACGTATGTTTTGTACATACACAAATATTTTCTTTTTTTATGTTTTTAGGTTTTTTTGTTATTTTACCAACAAAAATGTATGTACACTACACTATTAAGAAACACTTGGGCAATTTATTAATACATTATTTTAATAATAAAATTAAAAGTGAGAATGAATGTCCATAATAAAGTTTACGTGGACCTTTTTTCAACTTATACACACACACATACTACGTTGTATACGTTGGCACCTTGTTACAAGTGCCAGAGAGTGATGAAAATTTTTCTTTACCTTTTTTTCTTTTAAGAAATTCACTTATTTAACTTTAACAATTTTATGATTTTTTCTTTTAAATTTATTAAAAACACATAGTATTTTAATAATTTGTAAGTTTTGTGGAAAATTTTTAGTTTATTTAAGGATTTTTTTCACTAAAAATATTAAACTTTTCCTGCATACACGAACTAGACGAAACGAGCTTAGCGAAAATGTCAAGGAAGGCAAAATATAAAAAACGATAAAATGTCAATTTAATAAACACAGTTGTAAAATATGTTACTATATATAAAACAAAAATTTAATAATTTTTTATAAATAAACCAAAAAACAACAAAAATTATGTTAAAATAACATTACAAAATAACAATTACATAATTGTGTAAACATGTTTAGCTTATAAATTAAAATTATTAACATTTTATTTGCATTTTAAGTTTACTACTTTTATGAAACATCTCTGTGAATTTTTTTCTACGCTTTTGGTCTTTTTCTATTTTAACTTTCACCCTTAAAAATTTCATTTTTTCTTATAAGAAAACTTACAAAATTTTGTTAAATGCTGCTAATTAATTTAGTAATAACAATTTTAAACAAATTAAACACATATTATTAAACAATTTAAAGCATTAATCGTTTGTTTTTTTTTTAATTTCGTTTTCTTAATAATTTTTCTTAAATATCGCTCTTCGTTGTGCCAACAATCCAATATGAATCCAATAAGAAAATTTTAAAGAAACTGATAGAAATTAAGAAAGAAAAAAGATAATGCAATAGCTAAATTATTGTTAATTTTGTTTTGTTTACTAATTCTCACAAAACAGCTGTGTCGTAATTAATTAATATGTAATCACCCTGTTGTTTTATTTGTGGCCGTTTTTACACGGTTCTTTTTGACATTTTATTTTATTTTTGACTTTTTGTTGACGTAGCTGACGTGTGCCTGGCCAAAATACTACAATCATTGCAATAGTTTAAATAAAAGTTTTTTATTCGTGTTTTTTTAAACAAAACATTTCATCATTTGTTGTAGTAATAAAATTTAAACAAAATTTAACTGCTTAAGGCAGTATACCGCTTATTAAAATAGTTAAATTTATAAAAAAAGAAACAAAAGAAAAAATAACGCCAACATGGCTTTGCTGACAATGATAGCTAGAGTAATTGATGGCCTACCTTTGGTGGGCACTATGCAGGATGATGAACAGGTGTGATATCCCTTAAGTTGACTACTAAATTCTTTTTTTTGAAAACTTTTCTCTTTAAAGAGTGGCCGCAGTATTATGGAATATCAAAATCAAGCCAAAATGTTATTTCGTAAATTGGGTTCACATTCACCGGCCCGCTGTAGTATAGAAACTGGACCATATCTATTCCAGTAAGCTTTATTTTATGGAAAAATAACATAAATATTTAAAAAACTTTAATTTTCTAGCTACTTAATCGAAAATGATGTTTGTTATTTAGTTATGTGTGATAAAATGTATTCCAAACGTTTGGCTTTTAACTATTTGGAAGATTTAGCCCAAGAATTCCATGCCAATTATGGCCGTAAAGTTAATTCAGTGACACGACCTTATGCTTTTATCGAATTCGATGTTTATATACAAAAAGCCAAAAAACAACTCACCGATCGTCGACGCAATATAAATACCATCAATACCCAGTTACAGGATGTTCAAAGGATTATGGTGAGTTTTGTTAAGAAACTATACTATAATATAAAACACAAGAGTTTACATACTTACGTACATTTTATAATTAAATTAATAGCAATTTTATCTACAGTCATTAAAACTGACCCTTAGACTACAGTGTCAAACAAAACAAGCAAGAATTTATGGAATGTTAACAAAAACAAGAAAAATTAGTTTGTTTCACTCAAAATTCATAAAAATTAGCAATATTATGAAAATGAATACCATTAAAAAAGGTATTAGAATACTAATTTTTAAAAATGTGTATTTTGGCCGAAAATCGTATTTGAAATGATTTTTCTATTCTTTTTCGAAATGCAAGCGTTCTAGAAATAGTTGTGGATACAAATTTTTTTTTAAATCGATTTTTTTTTTAAATTTAACAAAATATTGGATTTTTAATAAAAAATGCACTATTTTTCGCAAAAATTTCATACCAAAAAATAATAAAACTCTAAAATTTTATGAAAAATCAACGAAATATTTGATTTCGAATAAAAAATACGTAATTTTAGCCAAAAAATTGCATATAAAAAATAGTAGTAGAAATACTACTTTTTTAAATATCAACATTTTTCTCAAAAATTCATAAGATATTTGATTTTTATTAAAAAAATACCTGATTGTAGACAAAAATTTCATACAGAAAAATAGTAGTAGAAATACTACTTTTTTAAGACTAAATTTTTTCTCAAAAATCTATAAAATATTTGATTTTTAATAAAAAATACGTGTTCTCAACTAAAAATTTCATACAAAAAATAGTAGTAGAAATACTACTTTTTTTAGAAACCAAAATTTTTCCCAAAAATTCAAAAAATATTTTAATTTTAATGAAAAGTACTATATAGTAGCCAAAAATTTTATGTAAAAATAGTAGTAAAAATACTACCTTTTCAAAAAAATCTAATTTTATAAAAAATTTCTTCTTTTTACTTTAAAGGTGCAAAACATCGATGATGTCCTCCAGCGTGGCACCGTTTTATCTGGTAAGTTTAAGTTTTTTTTACTTAAATTTTCGTTTTTTTTTCTAAATTCAATTTTCCAAAAGAACTTGATACCAAGACCCAAAATCTTTCCATGATGTCGCAGAAATATAAAAAAGACGCCACCTATTTAAATCGTAAATCTATGTATGTTAAAGCAGCCGCTGCCGGTATTGTTGTTATAGTATTTATTTTATATTTCTGGGTTTTGTAATATTGCTAAACTAAACAACAACCACAACAACAATAATAACTATAACAAGAAAACCACAATAAACATTTAACACGTTAAACAAAAGCTATAAATATAAGGGTATAAAGCAAGTTAAAGTAAATTTTGAAAAGCAACAAAAAATTCCTTTAATTTCTAATTTGATTGATGTTTTAATTAACTCAAATCCATTTAAATTTAAAACACATTTTTTATTTGTCGTTATTGTTTTCTTTTATTTTTTTATTATTTTATATTTTAATTTAGTTTTTTTTCTTAAGACGGTTTCCTTTAAAACAAAACAAAGATGAACATAATAATAATTCCTTTTTATAAGAAAATAAAACCTTGATAATTAAAGAAAATATTTATGAGACGAAAAAAGTTATAAAAAAACACATTTTAGGTAAAATAATAAAAAAAAACTATAATAAACTTAAATAAGAAGATCTTTATTAATTATACTTCCTCTTCTGAGGAAGAAGATAAAACCTCCATTAGTTGTTCATCACTAAACAGGAAATTATTGGCGGCTTTTTCATATTCTTCACGTTTAAGCTGCCTCTCTTGTTTTCTTTTTTCACTAGCCAATTTCTCAATTGATTCTTTATCTTCCTCTTCATCTTCTTCATCTCCCTCTGCAGCTCTTTTTTGTTTTTTCAACATTTCTTTACGATATTCTTCTAAATTAGTTTCATGTTTTCTAGCCTCAGCCTCTACATCTTCATCTGGAGAAAAATATAGTTAATACCAATTTTTTTCATTTCCAAATCTCTTAAACTCACCACTATCTATAACATCAAAACCATTACAGTCTTCTTCATAGCTGACATAAATCCAGGGATATTCTACTAAAGTCTTCCCTGAGAGATTAGCCTTTAAAGTTTTATTAACATCCAGTAAGTAAAAACGATCTTTACAGCGTTTAATGCCCTCGGCTTTAAGTAAAACCTAGAAATAAAAAGAAAAATAAGAAAAAATAAAAAAAAAAAATCTAAAAAACTATAGAATAGTCAATAGACTGGACTATAGAACAGTCTATAGTCTGGACTATAGAATAGTGTATAGTCTGGACTATAGAATAGCTTATAGAATATAGCTTATAGAATATATAGAATGGACGATAGAATAGTCTTTAGTCTGGACTATAGAATAGTCTATAGTCTGGACTATAGAATAGTCTATAGTCTGGACTATAGAATAGTCTATAGTCTGGACTATAGAATAGTCTATAGTCTGGACTATAGAATAGTCTATAGTCTGGACTATAGAATAGTCTATAGTCTGGACTATAGAATAGTCTATAGTCTGGACTATAAAATAGTCTATAGTCTGGACTATAGTATAGTCTATAGTCTGGACTATAGAATAGTCTATAGTCTGAACTATAGAATAGTCTATAGTCTGGACTATAGAATAGTATATAGTCTGGACTATAGAATAGTATATAGCCTGGAGTATGGACTATAGAAGAGTCTATAGTCTGGACTATAGAAGAGTCTATAGAAGTCTGGACTATAGAAGAGTCTATAGAATATAGAATAGTCTATAGTCTAGACTATAGAATAGTCTATAGCCTAGACTATAGAATAGTCTATAGCCTAGACTATAGAATAGTCTATAGTCTAGACTGTAGAATAGTTTATAGCCTAGACTATAGAATAGTATATAATCTGGACTATAGTATAATCTATAGGACTTACTTTCAACTTCTGCACTCCTTTACTTTGATAATACTCCAACTTTCTTTTCTCCGGTACATTCTCCGCTACCTCATCCCTGTCTACATATTTCTTAAGTAAATCCCTTAAATATTCATCTTCCAAACATTTCTCATCGGTATAACATAAATTCCCCGCATTAACAAAAACCCATTTCAAACGCCAATGGATCTTCTTGGTACGCCAATCAAAATATGTGGTATTCTCTTTATGGCGGGCAAAATTTTGCAATAAAAATTTAAGAGTAATATCACGTTCCTTGGCAGCATTACGCAAACGATTTAGATGTAAAGGTAAATCACGATTATAACGTGTATACTTTTTAATTTGATCCACTTTACGATCCTCGACATAACGAGTGCATTCTTCTAGGAAATAGTAGTCAGACATAAAATCCATTTTGGTCATTTGTTTGAGCGGAATAAACTTGGTGCGATCACGTATGCCATCACATTCCAGCTCCTTTTTGTGTATACGCACACAATCTAGACAGCAGGTTTTAACCTCACATTTGGGACAAGTGTAAACAGCCTCACGGGCGGCACATACCTCGCATTTACCCAGGCGGGTGTTAATAGCATTGGAAGAACTTTAGACGAAATAAGAAAATATGAATGTTTAATTAATCTTTAATAATATTCAAATACCTTTCTGTCTCCACTTCCTCCTCAACATCACTAATGGGATCTTCTTCTTTCGCTAACTTTGAAGATTCCTCACATGTTGTTTGACTTAAGTCTTGTATTGAGGGCTTTTTGATTAACGAATTATCTGCTGTTGCTGCTGAATTACACAAACGTTTCATTTTTTTTTATAATTTCAACTGTAAAGAGAGATAATTATAAAAAATTATTTTAGGTACCTACTAAACAAATTCTTATCAGTTTAAACTTTGCTTTAAGACTCAATTCACTTTCTCAATTTGTAGTTAAAAGAAGTCAATATTTCTTAAGTTTTGAATTGAAAATAACAGTATTTTTTTAGTTTAAATTTACTACAGTAGAGGCAGGTCAGTATTTGGTTGAATTGCGCATTTCAATTCAATTGTAACAGCTGTTTTTTTGACAGTAACTTTAAGTATATTCTGCAGCAGAGGATGCAACTGCAGTTTGCAGGAAGAAAAAAGGATTTTTCCACAATATTTTTACACATAAAAGGAAAAATAATATAAAGAGCAGGAAATTATTAATAGTAAGTAAATATTTGTTAAAATAATAAAAAAAATTCCTAAAAAAATCACTATCAACAACAGATTGTTGTGAA